>NC_090336.1:38204457-38505550 GCF_035084215.1 Heptranchias perlo
CTCTCTCTCCTCTCTCACTCCTTCTATCACTGATCCCACACTCCACTCTCTCTCTCCTCTCTCACTCCTTCTATCACTGATCCCACACGACACTCTCTCGCCTCTCTCACTCCTTTTATCACTGATCCCACACTCCACTCTCTCTCTCGCCTCTCTCACTCCTTTTATCACTGATCCCACACTCCACTCTCTCTCTCCTCTCTCACTCCTTCTATCACTGATCCCACACGACACACTCTCGCCTCTCTCACTCCTTTTATCACTGATCTCACACTCCACTCTCTCTCTCCTCTCTCACTCCTTCTATCACTGATCCCACAGTCCACTCTCTCTCTCCTCTCTCACTCCTTTTATCACTGATCCCACACTCCACTCTCTCTCGCCTCTCTCACTCCTTCTATCACTGATCCCACACTCCACTCTCTCTCTCCTTCTTTCACTCCTTCTATCACTGATCCCACACTCCACTCTCTCTCTCCTCTCTCACTCCTTTTATCACTGATCCCAAACTCCACTCTCTCTCTCCTCTCTCACTCCTTCTATCACTGATCCCAAACTCCACTCTCTCTCTCCTCTCTCACTCCTTCTATCACTGATCCCACACTCCACTCTCTCTCTCCTCTCTCACTCCTTTTATCACTGATCCCACACTCCACTCTCTCTCTCCTCTCTCACTCCTTTTATCACTGATCCCACACTCCACTCTCTCTCTCCTCTCTCACTCCTTTTATCACTGATCCCACACTCCACTCTCTCTCTCGCCTCTCTCACTCCTTTTATCACTGATCCCACACTCAACTCTCTCTCTCCTCTCTCACTCCTTCTATCACTGATCCCACACTCCACTCTCTCTCTCCTCTCTCACTCCTTCTATCACTGATCCCACACTCCACTCTCTCTCTCCTCTCTCACTCCTTTTATCGCTGATCCCACACTCCACTCTCTCTCTCCTCTCTCACTCCTTCTATCACTGATCCCACACTCCACTCTCTCTCTCCTCTCTCACTCCTTTTATCACTGATCCCACACTCCACTCTCTCTCTCCTCTCTCACTCCTTCTATCACTGATCCCACACTCCACTCTCTCTCTCCTCTCTCACTCCTTTTATCACTGATCCCACACTCCACTCTCTCTCTCCTCTCTCACTCCTTTTATCACTGATCCCACACTCCACTCTCTCTCTCCTCTCTCACTCCTTTTATCACTGATCCCACACTCCACTCTCTCTCTCGCCTCTCTCACTCCTTTTATCACTGATCCCACACTCCACTCTCTCTCTCCTCTCTCACTCCTTCTATCACTGATCCCACACTCCACTCTCTCTCTCCTCTCTCACTCCTTCTATCACTGATCCCACACTCCACTCTCTCTCTCCTCTCTCACTCCTTCTATCACTGATCCCACACTCCACTCTCTCTCTCCTCTCTCACTCCTTTTATCACTGATCCCACACTCCACTCTCTCTCTCCTCTCTCACTCCTTCTATCACTGATCCCACACGACACTCTCTCGCCTCTCTCACTCCTTTTATCACTGATCCCACACTCCACTCTCTCTCTCGCCTCTCTCACTCCTTCTATCACTGATCCCACACTCCACTCTCTCTCTCCTCTCTCACTCCTTCTATCACTGATCCCACACTCCACTCTCTCTCTCCTCTCTCACTCCTTCTATCACTGATCCCACACTCCACTCTCTCTCTCCTCTCTCACTCCTTTTATCACTGATCCCACACTCCACTCTCTCTCTCCTCTCTCACTCCTTCTATCACTGATCCCACACGACACTCTCTCTCCTCTCTCACTCCTTTTATCACTGATCTCACACTCCACTCTCTCTCTCCTCTCTCACTCCTTCTATCACTGATCCCACACTCCACTCTCTCTCTCCTCTCTCACTCCTTTTATCACTGATCCCACACTCCACTCTCTCTCGCCTCTCTCACTCCTTCTATCACTGATCCCACACTCCACTCTCTCTCTCCTTCTTTCACTCCTTCTATCACTGATCCCACACTCCACTCTCTCTCTCCTCTCTCACTCCTTTTATCACTGATCCCAAACTCCACTCTCTCTCTCCACTCTCACTCCTTCTATCACTGATCCCACACTCCACTCTCTCTCTCCTCTCTCACTCCTTCTATCACTGATCCCACACTCCACTCTCTCTCTCCTCTCTCACTCCTTCTATCACTGATCCCACACTCCACTCTCTCTCTCCTCTCTCACTCCTTTTATCACTGATCCCACACTCCACTCTCTCTCTCCTCTCTCACTCCTTCTATCACTGATCCCACACGACACTCTCTCTCCTCTCTCACTCCTTTTATCACTGATCTCACACTCCACTCTCTCTCTCCTCTCTCACTCCTTCTATCACTGATCCCACACTCCACTCTCTCTCTCTCCTCTCTCACTCCTTTTATCACTGATCCCACACTCCACTCTCTCTCGCCTCTCTCACTCCTTCTATCACTGATCCCACACTCCACTCTCTCTCTCCTTCTTTCACTCCTTCTATCACTGATCCCACACTCCACTCTCTCTCTCCTCTCTCACTCCTTTTATCACTGATCCCAAACTCCACTCTCTCTCTCCTCTCTCACTCCTTCTATCACTGATCCCACACTCCACTCTCTCTCTCCTCTCTCACTCCTTCTATCACTGATCCCACACTCCACTCTCTCTCTCCTCTCTCACTCCTTCTATCACTGATCCCACACTCCACTCTCTCTCTCCACTCTCACTCCTTCTATCACTGATCCCACACTCCACTCTCTCTCTCCTCTCTCACTCCTTCTATCACTGATCCCACACTCCACTCTCTCTCTCCTCTCTCACTCGTTTTGTCACTGATCCCACACTCCACTCTCGCTCTCCTCTCTCACTCCTTCTATCACTGATCCCACAGTCCACTCTCTCTCTCCTCTCTCACTCCTTTTATCACTGATCCCACACTCCACTCTCTCTCTCCTCTCTCACTCCTTCTATCACTGATCCCACACTCCACTCTCTCTCTCCTCTCTCACTCCTTCTATCACTGATCCCACACTCCACTCTCTCTCTCCTCTCTCACTCATTTTGTCACTGATCCCACACTCCACTCTCGCTCTCCTCTCTCACTCCTTCTATCACTGATCCCACACTCCACTCTCTCTCTCCTCTCTCACTCCTTTTATCACTGATCCCACACTCCACTCTCTCTCTCCTCTCTCACTCCTTTTATCACTGATCCCACACTCCACTCTCTCTCTCGCCTCTCTCACTCCTTTTATCACTGATCCCACACTCCACTCTCTCTCTCCTCTCTCACTCCTTCTATCACTGATCCCACACTCCACTCTCTCTCTCCTCTCTCACTCCTTCTATCACTGATCCCACACTCCACTCTCTCTCTCCTCTCTCACTCCTTCTATCACTGATCCCACACTCCACTCTCTCTCTCCTCTCTCACTCCTTTTATCACTGATCCCACACTCCACTCTCTCTCTCCTCTCTCACTCCTTTTATCACTGATCCCACACTCCACTCTCTCTCTCGCCTCTCTCACTCCTTTTATCACTGATCCCACACTCCACTCTCTCTCTCCTCTCTCACTCCTTCTATCACTGATCCCACACTCCACTCTCTCTCTCCTCTCTCACTCCTTCTATCACTGATCCCACACGACACTCTCTCGCCTCTCTCACTCCTTTTATCACTGATCCCACACTCCACTCTCTCTCTCCTCTCTCACTCCTTCTATCACTGATCCCACACTCCACTCTCTCTCTCCTCTCTCACTCCTTTTATCACTGATCCCACACTCCACTCTCTCTCTCCTCTCTCACTCCTTCTATCACTGATCCCACACTCCACTCTCTCTCTCTCCTCTCTCACTCCTTTTATCACTGATCCCACACTACACTCTCTCTCTCCTCTCTCACTCCTTCTATCACTGATCCCACACTCCACTCTCTCTCTCCTCTCTCACTCCTTTTATCACTGATCCCACACTCCACTCTCTCTCGCCTCTCTCACTCCTTCTATCACTGATCCCACACTCCACTCTCTCTCTCCTTCTTTCACTCCTTCTATCACTGATCCCACACTCCACTCTCTCTCTCCTCTCTCACTCCTTTTATCACTGATCCCAAACTCCACTCTCTCTCTCCTCTCTCACTCCTTCTATCACTGATCCCACACTCCACTCTCTCTCTCCTCTCTCACTCCTTCTATCACTGATCCCACACTCCACTCTCTCTCTCTCCTCTCTCACTCCTTCTATCACTGATCCCACACTCCACTCTCTCTCTCCTCTCTCACTCCTTCTATCACTGATCCCACACTCCACTCTCTCTCTCCACTCTCACTCCTTCTATCACTGATCCCACACTCCACTCTCTCTCTCCTCTCTCACTCGTTTTGTCACTGATCCCACACTCCACTCTCGCTCTCCTCTCTCACTCATTCTATCACTGATCCCACACTCCACTCTCTCTCTCCTCTCTCACTCCTTCTATCATTGATCCCACACTCCACTCTCTCTCTCCTCTCTCACTCCTTTTATCACTGATCCCACACTCCACTCTCTCTCTCCTCTCTCACTCCTTTTATCACTGATCCCACACTCCACTCTCTCTCTCGCCTCTATCACTCCTTTTATCACTGATCCCACACTCCACTCTCTCTCTCCTCTCTCACTCCTTCTATCACTGATCCCACACTCCACTCTCTCTCTCCTCTCTCACTCCTTCTATCACTGATCCCACACTCCACTCTCTCTCTCCTCTCTCACTCCTTCTATCACTGATCCCACACTCCACTCTCTCTCTCCTCTCTCACTCCTTCTATCACTTATACCACACTCCACTCTCTCTCTCCTCTCTCACTCCTTCTATCACTGATCCCACACTCCACTCTCTCTCTCCTCTCTCACTCCTTTTATCACTGATCCCACACTCCACTCTCTCTCTCCTCTCTCACTCCTTCTATCACTGATCCCACACTCCACTCTCTCTCTCCTCTCTCACTCCTTCTATCACTGATCCCACACTCCACTCTCTCTCTCCTCTCTCACTCCTTCTATCACTGATCCCACACTCCACTCTCTCTCTCCTCTCTCACTCCTTCTATCACTGATCCCACACTCCACTCTCTCTCTCCTCTCTCACTCCTTCTATCACTGATCCCACACTCCACTCTCTCTCTCGCCTCTCTCACTCCTTTTATCACTGATCCCACACTCCACTCTCTCTCTCCTCTCTCACTCCTTCTATCACTGATCCCACACTCCACTCTCTCTCTCCTCTCTCACTCCTTCCATCACTGATCCCACACTCCACTCTCTCTCTCCTCTCTCACTCCTTCTATCACTGATCCCACACTCCACTCTCTCTCTCCTCTCTCACTCCTTCTATCACTGATCCCACACTCCACTCTCTCTCTCCTCTCTCACTCCTTCTATCACTGATCCCACACTCCACTCTCTCTCTCCTCCCTCACTCCTTCTATCACTGATCCCACACTCCACTCTCTCTCTCCTCTCTCACTCCTTTTATCACTGATCCCACACTCCACTCTCTCTCTCCTCCCTCACTCCTTCTATCACTGATCCCACACTCCACTCTCTCTCTCCTCTCTCACTCCTTCTATCACTGATCCCACACTCCACTCTCTCTCTCCTCTCTCACTCCTTTTATCACTGATCCCACACTCCACTCTCTCTCTCCTCTCTCACTCCTTCTATCACTGATCCCACACTCCACTCTCTCTCTCCTCTCTCACTCCTTCTATCACTGATCCCACACTCCACTCTCTCTCCTCTCTCACTCCTTCTATCACTGATCCCACACTCCACTCTCTCTCTCCTCTCTCACTCCTTCTATCACTGATCCCACACTCCACTCTCTCTCTCGCCTCTCTCACTCCTTCTATCACTGATCCCACACTCCACTCTCTCTCTCCTCTCTCACTCCTTCTATCACTGATCCCACACTCCACTCTCTCTCTCCTCTCTCACTCTTTCTATCACTGATCCCACACTCCACTCTCTCTCTCCTCTCTCACTCCTTCTATCACTGATCCCACACTCCACTCTCTCTCTCCTCTCTCACTCCTTCTATCACTGATCCCACACTCCACTCTCTCTCTCCTCTCTCACTCCTTTTATCACTGATCCCACACTCCACTCTCTCTCTCCTCTCTCACTCCTTTTATCACTGATCCCACACTCCACTCTCTCTCTCCTTCTTTCACTGATCCCACACTCCACTCTCTCTCTCCTCTCTCACTCCTTCTATCACTGATCCCACACTCCACTCTCTCTCTCTCCTCTCTCACTCCTTTTATCACTGATCCCACACTCCACTCTCTCTCTCCTCTCTCACTCCTTTTATCACTGATCCCAAACTCCACTCTCTCTCTCCTCTCTCACTCCTTCTATCACTGATCCCACACTCCACTCTCTCTCTCCTCTCTCACTCCTTATATCACTGATCCCACACTCCACTCTCTCTCTCGCCTCTCTCACTCCTTTTATCACTGATCCCACACTCCACTCTCTCTCTCCTCTCTCACTCCTTCTATCACTGATCCCACACTCCACTCTCTCTCTCTCCTCTCTCACTCCTTTTATCACTGATCCCACACTCCACTCTCTCTCTCCTCTCTCACTCCTTTTATCACTGATCCCACACTCCACTCTCTCTCTCCTTCTTTCACTGATCCCACACTCCACTCTCTCTCTCCTCTCTCACTCCTTCTATCACTGATCCCACACTCCACTCTCTCTCTCTCCTCTCTCACTCCTTTTATCACTGATCCCACACTCCACTCTCTCTCTCCTCTCTCACTCCTTTTATCACTGATCCCAAACTCCACTCTCTCTCTCCTCTCTCACTCCTTCTATCACTGATCCCACACTCCACTCTCTCTCTCCTCTCTCACTCCTTATATCACTGATCCCACACTCCACTCTCTCTCTCTCCTCTCTCACTCCTACTATCACTGATCCCACACTCCACTCTCTCTCTCCTCTCTCACTCCTTCTATCACTGATCCCACACTCCACTCTCTCTCTCCTCTCTAACTCCTTCCATCACTGATCCCACACTCCACTCTCTCTCTCCTCTCTCACTCCTTTTGTCACTGATCCCACACTCCACTCTCTCTCTCCTCTCTCACTCCTTCCATCACTGATCCCACACTCCACTCTCTCTCTCCTCTCTCACTCCTTTTGTCACTGATCCCACACTCCACTCTCTCTCTCCTCTCACACTCCTTCTATCACTGATCCCACACTCCACTCTCTCTCGCCTCTCTCACTCCTTCTATCACTGATCCCACACTCCACTCTCTCTCTCCTCTCTCACTCCTTCCATCACTGATCCCACACTCCACTCTCTCTCTCCTCTCTCACTCCTTTTATCACTGATCCCACACTCCACTCTCTCTCTCCTCTCTCACTCCTTCTATCACTGATCCCACACTCCACTCTCTCTCTCCTCTCTCACTCCTTCTATCACTGATCCCACACTCCACTCTCTCTCTCTCCTCTCTCACTCCTTCTATCACTGATCCCACACTCCACTCTCTCTCTCCTCTCTCACTCCTTCTATCACTGATCCCACACTCCACTCTCTCTCTCCACTCTCACTCCTTCTATCACTGATCCCACACTCCACTCTCTCTCTCCTCTCTCACTCGTTTTGTCACTGATCCCACACTCCACTCTCGCTCTCCTCTCTCACTCATTCTATCACTGATCCCACACTCCACTCTCTCTCTCCTCTCTCACTCCTTCTATCATTGATCCCACACTCCACTCTCTCTCTCCTCTCTCACTCCTTTTATCACTGATCCCACACTCCACTCTCTCTCTCCTCTCTCACTCCTTTTATCACTGATCCCACACTCCACTCTCTCTCTCGCCTCTATCACTCCTTTTATCACTGATCCCACACTCCACTCTCTCTCTCCTCTCTCACTCCTTCTATCACTGATCCCACACTCCACTCTCTCTCTCCTCTCTCACTCCTTCTATCACTGATCCCACACTCCACTCTCTCTCTCCTCTCTCACTCCTTCTATCACTGATCCCACACTCCACTCTCTCTCTCCTCTCTCACTCCTTCTATCACTTATACCACACTCCACTCTCTCTCTCCTCTCTCACTCCTTCTATCACTGATCCCACACTCCACTCTCTCTCTCCTCTCTCACTCCTTTTATCACTGATCCCACACTCCACTCTCTCTCTCCTCTCTCACTCCTTCTATCACTGATCCCACACTCCACTCTCTCTCTCCTCTCTCACTCCTTCTATCACTGATCCCACACTCCACTCTCTCTCTCCTCTCTCACTCCTTCTATCACTGATCCCACACTCCACTCTCTCTCTCCTCTCTCACTCCTTCTATCACTGATCCCACACTCCACTCTCTCTCTCCTCTCTCACTCCTTCTATCACTGATCCCACACTCCACTCTCTCTCTCGCCTCTCTCACTCCTTTTATCACTGATCCCACACTCCACTCTCTCTCTCCTCTCTCACTCCTTCTATCACTGATCCCACACTCCACTCTCTCTCTCCTCTCTCACTCCTTCTATCACTGATCCCACACTCCACTCTCTCTCTCCTCTCTCACTCCTTCTATCACTGATCCCACACTCCACTCTCTCTCTCCTCCCTCACTCCTTCTATCACTGATCCCACACTCCACTCTCTCTCTCCTCTCTCACTCCTTTTATCACTGATCCCACACTCCACTCTCTCTCTCCTCCCTCACTCCTTCTATCACTGATCCCACACTCCACTCTCTCTCTCCTCTCTCACTCCTTCTATCACTGATCCCACACTCCACTCTCTCTCTCCTCTCTCACTCCTTCTATCACTGATCCCACACTCCACTCTCTCTCTCCTCTCTCACTCCTTCTATCACTGATCCCACACTCCACTCTCTCTCTCCTCTCTCACTCCTTCTATCACTGATCCCACACTCCACTCTCTCTCCTCTCTCACTCTTTCTATCACTGATCCCACACTCCACTCTCTCTCTCCTCTCTCACTCCTTCTATCACTGATCCCACACTCCACTCTCTCTCTCGCCTCTCTCACTCCTCCTATCACTGATCCCACACTCCACTCTCTCTCTCCTCTCTCACTCCTTCTATCACTGATCCCACACTCCACTCTCTCTCTCCTCTCTCACTCCTTCTATCACTGATCCCACACTCCACTCTCTCTCTCCTCTCTCACTCCTTCTATCACTGATCCCACACTCCACTCTCTCTCTCCTCTCTCACTCCTTCTATCACTGATCCCACACTCCACTCTCTCTCTCCTCTCTCACTCCTTCTATCACTGATCCCACACTCCACTCTCTCTCTCCTCTCTCACTCCTTTTATCACTGATCCCACACTCCACTCTCGCTCTCCTCTCTCACTCCTTTTATCACTGATCCCACACTCCACTCTCTCTCTTCTCTCACTCCTTCTATCACTGATCCCACACTCCACTCTCTCTCTCCTCTCTCACTCCTTCTATCACTGATCACACACTCCACTCTCTCTCTCCTCTCTCACTCCTTTTATCACTGATCCCACACTCCACTCTCTCTCTTCTCTCACTCCTTCTATCACTGATCCCACACTCCACTCTCTCTCTCCTCTCTCACTCCTTCTATCACTGATCCCACACTCCACTCTCTCTCTCCTCTCTCACTCCTTTTGTCACTGATCCCACACTCCACTCTCTCTCTCCTCTCTCACTCCTTCTATCACTGATCCCACACTCCACTCTCTATCTCCTCTCTCACTCCTTCTATCACTGATCCCACACTCCACTCTCTCTCTCCTCTCTCACTCCTTTTATCACTGATCCCACACTCCACTCTCTCTCTCCTCTCTCACTCCTTCTATCACTGATCCCACACTCCACTCTCTCTCTCCTCTCTCACTCCTTCTATCACTGATCCCACACTCCACTCTCTCTCTCCTCTCTCACTCCTTTTATCACTGATCCCACACTCCACTCTCTCTCTCCTCTCTCACTCCTTCTGTCACTGATCCCACACTCCACTCTCTCTCTCCTCTCTCACTCCTTTTATCACTGATCCCACACTACACTCTCTCTCTCCTCTCTCACTCCTTTTATCACTGATCCCACACTCCACTCTCTCTCTCCTCTCTCACTCCTTTTATCACTGATCCCACACGACACTCTCTCTCTCCTCTCTCACTCCTTTTATCACTGATCCCACACTCCACTCTCTCTCCTTCTTTCACTGATCCCACACTCCACTCTCTCTCTCTCCTCTCTCACTCCTTCTATCACTGATCACACACTCCACTCTCTCTCTCCTTCTTTCACTCCTTCTATCACTGATCCCACACTCCACTCTCTCTCTCCTCTCTCACTCCTTTTATCACTGATCCCACACTCCACTCTCTCTCTCTCCTCTCTCACTCCTTCTATCACTGATCCCACACTCCACTCTCTCTCTCCTCTCTCACTCCTTCTATCACTGATCCCACACTCCACTCTCGGTCTCCTCTCTCACTCCTTTTATCACTGATCCCACACTCCACTCTCTCTCTCCTCTCTCACTCCTTCTATCACTGATCCCACACTCCACTCTCTCTCTCCTCTCTCACTCCTTTTATCACTGATCCCACACTCCACTCTCTCTCTCCTCTCTCACTCCTTTTGTCACTGATCCCACACTCCACTCTCGCTCTCCTCTCTCACTCCTTTTATCACTGATCCCACACTCCACTCTCTCTCTTCTCTCACTCCTTCTATCACTGATCCCACACTCCACTCTCTCTCTCCTCTCTCACTCCTTCTATCACTGATCCCACACTCCACTCTCTCTCGCCTCTCTCACTCCTTCTATCACTGATCCCACACTCCACTCTCGGTCTCCTCTCTCACTCCTTTTATCACTGATCCCACACTCCACTCTCTCTCTCCTCTCTCACTCCTTTTATCACTGATCTCACACTCCACTCTCTCTCTCCTCTCTCACTCCTTTTATCACTGATCCCACACTCCACTCTCTCTCTCCTCTCTCACTCCTTTTATCACTGATCCCACACTCCACTCTCTCTCTCCTTCTTTCACTGATCCCACACTCCACTCTCTCTCTCCTCTCTCACTCCTTTTATCACTGATCCCACACTCCACTCTCTCTCTCCTCTCTCACTCCTTCTATCACTGATCCCACACTCCACTCTCTCTCTCCTCTCTCACTCCTTCTATCACTGATCCCACACTCCACTCTCTCTCTCCTCTCTCACTCCTTTTATCACTGATCCCACACTCCACTCTCGGTCTCCTCTCTCACTCCTTTTATCACTGATCCCACACTCCACTCTCTCTCTTCTCTCACTCCTTCTATCACTGACCCCACACTCCACTCTCGGTCTCCTCTCTCACTCCTTCTATCACTGATCCCACACTCCACTCTCTCTCTCCTCTCTCACTCCTTTTATCACTGATCCCACACTCCACTCTCTCTCTCCTCTCTCACTCCTTTTATCACTGATCCCACACTCCACTCTCTCTCTCCTCTCTCACTCCTTCTATCACTGATCCCACACTCCACTCTCTCTCTCCTCTCTCACTCCTTTTATCACTGATCCCACACTCCACTCTCTCTCTCCTCTCTCACTCCTTTTATCACTGATCCCACACTCCACTCTCGGTCTCCTCTCTCACTCCTTCTATCACTGATCCCACACTCCACTCTCTCTCTCCTCTCTCACTCCTTCTATCACTGATCCCACACTCCACTCTCTCTCTCCTCTCTCACTCCTTTTATCACTGATCCCACACTCCACTCTCTCTCTCCTCTCTCACTCCTTCTATCACTGATCCCACGTTCCACTCTCTCTCTCCTCTCTCACTCCTTCTATCACTGATCCCACGTTCCACTCTCTCTCTCCTCTCTCACTCCTTCTATCACTGATCCCACACTCCACTCTCGGTCTCCTCTCTCACTCCTTTTATCACTGATCCCACACTCCACTCTCTCTCTCCTCTCTCACTCCTTTTATCACTGATCCCACACTCCACTCTCGGTCTCCTCTCTCACTCCTTCTATCACTGATCCCACACTCCACTCTCTCTCTCCTCTCTCACTCCTTTTATCACTGATCCCACACTCCACTCTCGGTCTCCTCTCTCACTCCTTCTATCACTGATCCCACACTCCACTCTCGGTCTCCTCTCTCACTCCTTCTATCACTGATCCCACACTCCACTCTCTCTCTCCTCTCTCACTCCTTTTATCACTGATCCCACACTCCACTCTCTCTCTCCTCTCTCACTCCTTCTATCACTGATCCCACGTTCCACTCTCTCTCTCCTCTCTCACTCCTTCTATCACTGATCCCACGTTCCACTCTCTCTCTCCTCTCTCACTCCTTCTATCACTGATCACACACTCCACTCTCTCTCTCCTTCTTTCACTCCTTCTATCACTGATCCCACACTCCACTCTCTCTCTCCTCTCTCACTCCTTTTATCACTGATCCCACACTCCACTCTCTCTCTCTCCTCTCTCACTCCTTCTATCACTGATCCCACACTCCACTCTCTCTCTCCTCTCTCACTCCTTCTATCACTGATCCCACACTCCACTCTCGGTCTCCTCTCTCACTCCTTTTATCACTGATCCCACACTCCACTCTCTCTCTCCTCTCTCACTCCTTCTATCACTGATCCCACACTCCACTCTCTCTCTCCTCTCTCACTCCTTTTATCACTGATCCCACACTCCACTCTCTCTCTCCTCTCTCACTCCTTTTGTCACTGATCCCACACTCCACTCTCGCTCTCCTCTCTCACTCCTTTTATCACTGATCCCACACTCCACTCTCTCTCTTCTCTCACTCCTTCTATCACTGATCCCACACTCCACTCTCTCTCTCCTCTCTCACTCCTTCTATCACTGATCCCACACTCCACTCTCTCTCGCCTCTCTCACTCCTTCTATCACTGATCCCACACTCCACTCTCGGTCTCCTCTCTCACTCCTTTTATCACTGATCCCACACTCCACTCTCTCTCTCCTCTCTCACTCCTTTTATCACTGATCTCACACTCCACTCTCTCTCTCCTCTCTCACTCCTTTTATCACTGATCCCACACTCCACTCTCTCTCTCCTCTCTCACTCCTTTTATCACTGATCCCACACTCCACTCTCTCTCTCCTTCTTTCACTGATCCCACACTCCACTCTCTCTCTCCTCTCTCACTCCTTTTATCACTGATCCCACACTCCACTCTCTCTCTCCTCTCTCACTCCTTCTATCACTGATCCCACACTCCACTCTCTCTCTCCTCTCTCACTCCTTCTATCACTGATCCCACACTCCACTCTCTCTCTCCTCTCTCACTCCTTTTATCACTGATCCCACACTCCACTCTCGGTCTCCTCTCTCACTCCTTTTATCACTGATCCCACACTCCACTCTCTCTCTTCTCTCACTCCTTCTATCACTGACCCCACACTCCACTCTCGGTCTCCTCTCTCACTCCTTCTATCACTGATCCCACACTCCACTCTCTCTCTCCTCTCTCACTCCTTTTATCACTGATCCCACACTCCACTCTCTCTCTCCTCTCTCACTCCTTTTATCACTGATCCCACACTCCACTCTCTCTCTCCTCTCTCACTCCTTCTATCACTGATCCCACACTCCACTCTCTCTCTCCTCTCTCACTCCTTTTATCACTGATCCCACACTCCACTCTCTCTCTCCTCTCTCACTCCTTTTATCACTGATCCCACACTCCACTCTCGGTCTCCTCTCTCACTCCTTCTATCACTGATCCCACACTCCACTCTCTCTCTCCTCTCTCACTCCTTCTATCACTGATCCCACACTCCACTCTCTCTCTCCTCTCTCACTCCTTTTATCACTGATCCCACACTCCACTCTCTCTCTCCTCTCTCACTCCTTCTATCACTGATCCCACGTTCCACTCTCTCTCTCCTCTCTCACTCCTTCTATCACTGATCCCACGTTCCACTCTCTCTCTCCTCTCTCACTCCTTCTATCACTGATCCCACACTCCACTCTCGGTCTCCTCTCTCACTCCTTTTATCACTGATCCCACACTCCACTCTCTCTCTCCTCTCTCACTCCTTTTATCACTGATCCCACACTCCACTCTCGGTCTCCTCTCTCACTCCTTCTATCACTGATCCCACACTCCACTCTCTCTCTCCTCTCTCACTCCTTTTATCACTGATCCCACACTCCACTCTCTCTCTCCTCTCTCACTCCTTTTATCACTGATCCCACACTCCACTCTCACTCTCCTCTCTCACTCCTTCTATCACTGATCCCACACTCCACTCTCTCTCTCCTCTCTCACTCCTTTTATCACTGATCCCACACTCCACTCTCTCTCTCCTCTCTCACTCCTTTTATCACTGATCCCACACTCCACTCTCTCGCCTCTCTCACTCCTTCTATCACTGATCCCACACTCCACTCTCTCTCTCCTCTCTCACTCCTTCTATCACTGATCCCACACTCCACTCTCTCTCTCCTCTCTCACTCCTTCTATCACTGATCCCACACTCCACTCTCTCTCTCCTCTCTCACTCCTTTTATCACTGATCCCACACTCCACTCTCGGTCTCCTCTCTCACTCCTTCTATCACTGATCCCACACTCCACTCTCTCTCTCTCCTCTCTCACTCCTTCTATCACTGATCCCACACTCCACTCTCTCTCTCCTCTCTCACTCCTTCTATCACTGATCCCACACTCCACTCTCGGTCTCCTCTCTCACTCCTTCTATCACTGATCCCACACTCCACTCTCTCTCTCCTCTCTCACTCCTTTTATCACTGATCCCACACTCCACTCTCTCTCTCCTCTCTCACTCCTTTTATCACTGATCCCACACTCCACTCTCTCTCTCCTCTCTCACTCCTTCTATCACTGATCCCACGTTCCACTCTCTCTCTCCTCTCTCACTCCTTCTATCACTGATCCCACACTCCACTCTCTCTCTCCTCTCTCACTCCTTCTATCACTGATCCCACGTTCCACTCTCTCTCTCCTCTCTCACTCCTTTTATCACTGATCCCACGTTCCACTCTCTCTCTCCTCTCTCATTTGTTTTATCGCTGATCCCGCACTCCACTCTCGGTCTCCTCTCTCACTCCTTTTATCATTGATCCCATGTTCCACTCTCGGTCTCCTCTCTCACTCCTCCTTTTATCGCTGATCCCGCGCTCCAGCACGTATAATTTTTGAGCTGTCCTCCAGTTTGATTCTGCTCCCTCTCATTATTTGCTATTTTGTCGTTCAAGCAAAGAAATAGCTTTGAAAAGTTTTAAGTGAAAGGGACATACAGACGGACATACATGTGGCCAACTTTTCGTTCATCCTGTGTGTCAGGACATCATCATGAATTCTGTGACTCAGGTGTGTTCGAATGATTTTATGGGTGAAGACCCATGAAGATGTGAGTGTACCAAGGGTTTCAGTTGTAAGTTGAAGCTTGAATGTGTGCCCTTTGTGTGTCAGGGTAGCATGGCAAGCAACGAAAGCGCCATAAGTTTGTGTGAGGGCATGACATGAGCCAGCAGTAAATGCAGATCAGGTTGACAGGCCACATTTGTTGCATACCTATTTTGGCCATCTACCTGATAATTGCTAAAGTTGGATGGTCTTGCCTTTGTAGCTTCCTTGATGGGTGCCAACATCTTCTGCATCTTTTCTCAAATTATGTTGGTTGGCACAGCATTGAGCCTGGCTGCCACCTCCTGCAAGACTTCTGCACTGTGATCTACTAGGGAGGGTTCCCTGGAGTGCCAAACAGGGCAACCCTTCTTGTATCCAAATCAAGCAGCAACATCTTCCCTTCACCAGCTGTGAATCAGGGGGGGAGGGATGAGTGCTGACTCACTGTTTCACTTGGTCACAGACTCCATTTCCTGCCTCCACATTTGTTTTGCCTCCCCTTGGTATTTACCGGCCACTTTTTTCCTTCCTACAGCTTTGGAAAGGATGATTGCAGCTTTTAGAATGGCTAAAATAATTGTTGCCCCTTTAAATATTTGCTGCAGCCCTTCAGGGGCTCCTTGCATGTGTCATTTTCCACCCCCTTCAATAAACAATTGCACTGCCTGAAAGGGCGGTGGAAGCAGATTTAATAGTAACTTTCAATCGGGAATTGGATGTATGCTTGAAAGGCAAAAATTTGCAGGGCTATGGGGAAAGAGCAGGGGAGTGGAACTAATTGGATAGCTCTTTCAAAGATCCGGCAAGGGCACAGTGGGACGAATGTCTTCCTTCTGTGCTGTATAATTCTATGATTCAATTGAATCATATTATCACAGTCTGTCAAATTCAAAGTACTTTGCTATATGTGTTATTCCGTGCTAACTTGCTAAAAACCTAATGTTGTTCGTCTGCAGTACCTGTCACATGCTCCTATTATTCATCATCAGACATCACTATCACAAGATAAACACAGATGAAAGAGGTTTTCTGTTATTTGTACTTGGGTGTGGGTGACACTGGCAGGCAGTATTTATTGTCCATCTCTATTTGCTCTGAAGACACTAAGAGTCAACCACGTAGTGTAGGACTGGAGTCACATGTAGGCCAGACCAGGGAAGGGTGGATGGTTCTCTTCTCTGAAGGACATTAATGAGCCAGTTTGGTTTTTACAACAAACCAGCAACTTTCATGGTTATTTAGTGGTGCGAGCCCACAAATGATCAGATTCATTGAATTCAATTTCACAACTTTGATCTCACAATCTCTGGTTTGCTACTCCAGTGCCTTAACTACTAGGCTATAGCACCCTGTCTTAACTCATCTATTTGAAAAATATAACTTAGATCATCTTACTGGATCTATGGTTTTAGCCTCCACAACACTATCCAGGAGACCATTGCAAATGTTGATCACTCTTTGCATGAAGACATTTTTCTTGACCTTGTAATCTTTATCGCCTTGCTCTAATGTATTGACACACCTTCATTTAGTATTCCAGATTGTACTGTATCTACTTCATTTTCATTCAGCACTCATCTCAGCAACACTACTTTCAAAGTTACTACATCAAAGGAACCAAATTTAAACACAGTAATACTGACAACGTGAATAACAAAGACAGTATGTATTGTACAAAATAAATGACAGTTAAAGGCATTAATCCCATCTCAAGTATTACTCCACCTTTGTTCTTTCAATTTTTATTAAGTCCTTTCCAAACCTTCTACGGAATCAATCTTTTCTAATTACTCCCTTGTATCAATTATTCCATGTATTGAGTTTTCTAAAAGTAATATGTCTATTAAAAAATGAGCTGCTAAGTGTGCTAAAACAGAGACTAACTCTTGAGTTTATGAAATACTGTGAAAACACCAACACCAACAGGGTTTAAAACAAAATTTATATTCTCCATTTTATTTTACTTGCCCTGAACCATTTTTAGGGTGAGGCCTCCTCGACTTCTGGATGTGCAACTACTGATGCAGCCAGTAGGTGGTGCGTAAGATTACCCTTGGTGATTTGCAATCAATTTTCCAATGGAGCATCATGTGGTCTCTTATGTGGAACCCTCCACTTGACAGTATGGTCCAAGGTCAGGAACTTACTGGCCAGACAAGGAAAATGCATGGCACTGAAATATCAGTGCATTAAGTCACCGACCCACAGCACTACCTCCAGTCCCAATAGAATATTTAACGATTCAGGCTTGAACATCCATTATAAACACACTAGACTTAGAAGAACAATAAAGATAAGATTACTGAAGACATTTACCTGAGGAAAATTGCCTGAGAGGAAAGGGTTTATTGAATACAAATTTAAGTGAAAACATGTCTGCTAACTTCTGAGCATATACTAAGATTTAAATTACTGTTATCAAAAGGCATTATCCCTAAATGGCCCAGGTTCAATGTGATATAAAAATTAGATCCTTGAATACCTGTATCTGGACTGTTGCTCAGGCAGCCAGTTTTCACCTTCAGCAGTGCAACTTCCAATTTCTGGGCTGTTGGAAGATATTTAAGAGTCACGAGGATTTCTCCAACGACCTCCTGAAGGAAGCAAAAACAAATAAAATGATAATAGACCTGATGTTTACACAGGTGCCTTAGTCGTTTCACCTTCTGTCAATTGTGAAATCTGGTGCACCAGCTGCATCTTCAGGCAGGTTTTTATTGCTGGAGTCCTGGAAGTGCAAGCAATCTCTTGCTTGCTAGCCAGTTCTTGGAGCAAACAGCACATTGCGTTACATTGCGATGGTTCTTCTGAGGTGACTTTTTGGGCATTTGTGGCCTACGTTCCATTCACATGTGGCTCGCAGTTTATTTGCTACTCCTGACTTGCTGTGGGATGTTGACTTTCCTCTCCTCCTCTTGGGAAAGACATGGGAAGCACGGTTATCCCGGTGTCCATACAGCAAATGAAAGGGCTCAATCAGATTAGAAGTATCAAATAGAACTACAATGGATAATTTTTTTCCTCTTCCTCTGGGAAAATCTCCGGCCTCAACTCAGCAACACCCCATAGTGGCACAATTAAACTGTGTTGCAAATTGCAGGTACAGGCTAGCGTCCCTTCACTTCATTTTGTAGTATTCTTCAGAGTACTCCAATGACAAAGATTTTGGTTCGAATTGTGGTGTTCAATAAGTGGCTACTGAATAATACTAATACTGATGATAAACAAAGGATACTATTGTAGTGGAGAGCCCAGAGAATAACATCATTTGTACCTTTTGGACCTTCTGTAACTCCTTGCACAATTCTACTGTGTTTGATAAATCCAAGTTGCTAAATGACATCCGCACTTCTCCTAGAACATCACGTCGTGAATATTTGTCAAAATCCCAGACCTGGCAAAAGAATATTTACTCAGAATTACATTGCACAAAGGACTAAAGTTCAGAGAAGACAGACCATTAAATGTCAACAAGAGCTGCATACACAGACTGCCAACTTCTGTTTATTGGTGTATTAAAAATGTTTCCGTCTAGCCTGTTAGTCAAGTGAAGTTTAAACAGTGTAAAAGAAAACAGCAAAATGATCACACACAAGTCACTGTGGACGGATGGTGTGCAGGGGAGGGGAAATTAAATACAAAAAGTATACACACATTAGAAATTTTGAGTATCGTCAGAATACTCTGAATTATGAAATATTTTGTGTGGTTCTGCAGATTTCTCAAATTTTTCAGAAATAGTAACACACGGCATTGGATCAGAACACCACTTTGGAGAACTATAGCAAAATACAGAGGTGCTAAGATCTACAGTGTGGACCTGAAGATTTGATATAAAGCAATAGTAAATATAGAGAAGCAAATGATTTTTGTCTTAATCCCGTTGCTGGCCATGCCAGTGAAGAGATGTTGAACAGAGACCAGGTACAACCTCACAAGGGTGAGTCACTGTTAGCCTGCTCACGCTCCTCCATGAAGCTGGTTACAGAACAGTATTGACAGAAGCCTGGGAATCTGCTCAGCCTCTTAGCCAGTGAACAGCCGGTGCTGGGAGCAGCTAAAACTGGGTTTGTGGGGGGAAGGAATATTTTTAAAAAGGGATTCAAATAAAATAACCACCTCTGTTTTGTTGAACCTTTTTCACTTTTCAAACCTTGTGCATCTTTTCCAAATACAGGAGTACATCTGTTCACTAATAATAACAAAAAGCCAATAAATGTTAAGTGTATTTATATTTCACGAACAATGTGCAGAGGAAAATATACAGCCTAATCTTACTTCAGGCCTCTCTCACCAGACATATCTCAGTGATGATAGAGCGGGCATCATTGTCAGAGTATGTTGTGATGTCAAAAGCTTTACAAGATAGGCACATTAAGATGATTCTACTCACAGAGTATAAATTGTAGGGTTGTAAATTATTTGTTTTCATGTCACGGTAGAGGTGATTATTTCATTAAAGTAAACTGGTGCCCATCACCTGACGATTGTGTGTGTTATTTTTGTCAGCAATGATTTTTCTGCAAATGTCTAATGATTGAAATTAATAGAATGCCAACCAGCAAAGAACATCTAATTAGATTTTAGATTCTGAGACAGAAATGTCATTGCTGCACTCACAGGTTTTATGAAAGCAGTCGATGAAAAATGAAATGTTCAACTATCAGTGCTTAAAATAGATGAGTACTCTGAATTTTGCAGTAGGTAACTATTTATCCTCAAGGGGTTTTATTTGAACAATTCATTTTCTGAATAATGTCATTGATGGTGCTCCTACAGATTGAAAGATCAAAACTCATTGAATAACCAGTCTTTTTTATTTGTTCTCAGGATGTGGGTGACGTTGGCAAGGCTGCATTAATTGCTCACCCCTAGTTCTGCTGAGAAGGTGGTGATGGCCCTTCTCCTTGAACTACTGTAGTACTTGTTATAATGGTGCTCCCATGATGTTGTTAGGTAAGGAATTACAGAATATTGGTGCAGTGACGATGAAGGAACCGCAATATATGTCCTAGTCAGGATGGTGTGTGACTTAGGGGTACTTGTAGGTGATAATGGTTGATACGACATTGCTGCTCATTGAGGTTGCAGGGGAGGGAGGTGCTTTCGAAGGAACCTTGGTGAGTTGCTGCAGTGCATCCTGTAGATCATATGTACTGCTGCCACAATGCGCTGACGGTGGAATGGGTGGATATTGATACAAGGACTAGCCAAGCGAATTGCTCCGCCCTGAATGATTGAGTGTTGTTGTAGCTGTGCCCATTCAAGGGCGTGGTAAGTATTCCATCACACTCCTGACGTGAGCCTTGTAGATGGTGGAGAGACTTTGAGGAGGCAGGAGGCAAGCACCTTGTTGCATTGTATCTGGCCTCTGCCCTGCTCACGTAGCCACAGTGAAGTTTTTGGCTGGTCCAGATAAGCTTGGTGACTCAATGGTGACTCCCAAGATGTTGATGGTGGGGGACTTGGTGATGGTAGTGCCATTAAAGAACAGGGGGAGATGGCTGGGCTTTCTATTTTTTGAGATGGGGGTCATTATCCGGTAGCTATGTGGCATGAATTTTACCTTCCACTTGTCAACTTTAGTCAGCCCTGGGTGCTTCATTATTGGGGAGTTATTAATGGAGCTGAACAGCGAACAGTGCCACTCCTGAGCTCATGATAGAGGGAAGGTCATGGATGAAGCAGCTAAAGATGATTGGGCCAAGGATGCTGAGAAAATCCTGCAGTGTTCTTCTGAGGCTGAAATGATTGGCGTCTGACAACCACAACCATTTTTCTTTGTGTCAGATATCATTCAAGCCACTGGAGGGTATGACTGCCAATGAACCTCAGTTTTACTAGAGCTCCTTGGTGCCAAACTCGGTTGAATGCTACCTTGATGTCAGGGGCAGCTACTCTCACCTCACCTACGTGGTTGTCTCTTAATGCTTTATTAAGTTGCCTGGCAATCTACTGGGTTGTAAACAATTGTTACAAAATTTAAAAATAAGGAATAACCAGTTCTTTTAGATAGAATTAAACTGCAGCTTTCCGTGATCACAACGAACCATCTTGGCATACATTTGGTTCAGGGAATGTATTTTTGATGTTTTACAAAGTATTTATTTATTTTCCTTCTGTTCCCCAGTTTATAATGTCCTTGTGTCACAAACCATCTCTGTGTGAGAAAGCAGGCTATTCGGTTTCACTTGCAGACTTGACCAACTTCAAGGCTAACATAGTGATTCTAATAACTTAGGGATTAACATTCTGACTCTCACCAAATTAGAGTAGCAGTTTGTCCGAGTTAAATTATGACTCTGATCCGGTGAAGGGCTACTCTGCGTTAAACACCACATCAATTCCTTGAAACATAAAGATGTTACATTAACAAACCCAACCTGGTTGATTTAATTAGAGGCAATGATTTCATTACAAAGTAGTTGGAGGAGAGACAAGTCAGGTGATTATTTCTCTGGAAAAGCTGAAGTACTATAATTACAAGTGCGACCTTCAATTTAATAATGAATTTGATTCGCTTATGTAATATTTAACATTAATATAACTTGTTTTAGTGTTTTTGTGCTATACTTAGTGAAGCACTGAAAGAATGTTACTGACAAAAAGTTGTTACAGATAAAGAAGCATAAAAGCACCAAAACTTCACAATGATTCAAAACTCAAAACTATAACATTTGCGATACAAGGAACAGAAGCATTCAGAACCAAATGAGGTCCATCGCTGTATTCATTCATACATAGACGGCTGTGATCTGTCCTCTGGTGAATGATATACAGCAATAAATTATTCAGTCTATGATTATCACACAAAGCAAGAGCCTGACAACAGGAGGAGGACAGCGAACAGACAGCAGTGATGAGAGAGCCTCCCACACTATAGCCAAAATATAACAGAACAGTTTACCTGAACCCCAAACTCAGTGGCTTATTGACATTGGCAAAAGAATGATTGCTGTAATGAGATCTTTGAATAA
This sequence comes from Heptranchias perlo, assembly GCF_035084215.1. Classification (NCBI taxonomy): domain Eukaryota; kingdom Metazoa; phylum Chordata; class Chondrichthyes; order Hexanchiformes; family Hexanchidae; genus Heptranchias; species Heptranchias perlo. Next base: position 38,226,907 of record NC_090336.1, read on the forward strand.
ACATAAAAAGCCAGCAGGAGGATTGAAGTACAAGAATAAAAAAAACAAATAAGTACCTGGAGTTTTAAAGTAGCCTTCCTGAGAACATTCTTTTCAATGGAACAGTTAAACTGGTCTCCGAAAGAGGGATTTGTAGTGTTCTTCACAATCTTTGTGTCCCATTGGTGAAGGATACATTGATATTTAGACTGCTGCGACGGTAAACTGGTAAATAGCTTTAACCGAATGAAAGAGTCAGCACTTTGATCGTAGTGTCGAGCAGGAAGATTAGACGCTTTAGAAACTGTCAGTTGTAATTTTGATTGTTTTTTATCATATGATAGAGAAAATGTCATCTTTCCTGCAACCTCATACTTTGAGTCAGCGACGAGATCGTCGTTTGATTGAATCAGTTTAAGATGATCAGGGTCCCTACTTTGAAGATAAAAGTTCAGCTTTTGTATACTCTCTTGGAGCTTGTATACCTTTAAAAAAAGACACATACACACATGACTACATTATATGAATACATTAATCAATGTGTAACATGAATTATTTCAACTTGTCAAGTAAAAGAATAAATATATTAACAATCCTGAAATTCGCTTGCCTTGTAATTGTGTTTATTCAGATCTGAATATTCATCTTCATCGGGCATGTCCAGAAAGTCCGTAGAGTTGCTACAGGATGATAAGTTGCTTTTTTCTGTGGATTGCTTGTTGGGATCAGTCCCATCCACGACCTTTTTTGCTGCAAACACAATGTTAGTTGAAAGTTAAGCAGGCAATGTGTATTAATGGAATGATTAAAATCAGGCACTCACTATGTGGGAGACCACAGTCCCAAACCTGGGTCCCATCATCTCCTGGTGCAGCATGTTGAAGGGTTTCTGAGAGTATCCTGGAAGAAGACAACTGACTCACAAGCACCGGTTTTTATATTATTATGTGTATAGTCTTGGTAGCCTTGCAATGTCTTAGTGCAGTGTTCAAATGACATGCACAGGAGGATATTACACTCCTTCCTGATACCACAACTGGGAGTTTGAAAAATAATTTGTAGTAGGATACAGGGAATTTCCATATCTGGTCTTTATATCCTAATTGTAGGTGTACAAAACCTAAAATTTATTTGTGTTATGTTACAACACATTTCACAAGTTCACATGATGGATTTGGAGAGGAAAGCTTTTTGACCCATCCAACCACAAAGAACTTACAGAACCCTATCATAGCACCTAGCTGTTTCTTAAATGATTCCAGGGATTTTGTTTCTGCTACAGCACCCAGAAATACATTCTGTATGTTGATAACTCTGTGCCAAAGCATCAGTTCTAAATTTACCATTTGCTATTCTAAACCTTGTCCTACTGTCATGGTCTAATTTGAACTGGTGTGCCAGATTTACCTTTTTTTCACTGCTCACTATCTTATACAGCTCTTCCTTTCATCTTTTCCTCTCGCCTCAGTCTTTTGATGCTAGGCTGTAGGCAGTTAAAATGCCACGAGTTACTAACCCGCCCTGCAGCTGCCAGGATCTCACGGTCTGTGATTTTAATCTGCTCTCCTGAGCAGGCGGCAGGGACCCCCACCCAAATCCGGCAGGGGATTTCTTTACATATGCATGTTGGGTACTGATGGGTACTCTCATGCACTGGCTGTTTTTGAACACTGATCTGTAGGAAAGCAGACCTAATAGCGTCAACGAGATCAGTGAAGCCCTGTGAGATACTTAATCTGTAAACTCAGTCCCAATTGCTTGGAGCATCTCCAGTTTGCCACCCCAGGCCTCCTGGCAGCAGTCTGAGCATCCAAGGAGAAAACATAGACAACAACTTGCATTTATATAGTGCCTTTAACATAGTAAAAGGACCCAAGGACCTCTGTTATGGTGACATCCACTGCAGATCTGCCTGGAGCTGCCACACACTTCAGTGTGGGCTGCAGTGGTTAGACACCATCCATCAAAGTACCGCACGTGTGGATTCCAAGGGACCCGAGTGCAATTTTAACTCAGGCCTGAGTGGGGAAGCCCTTGTGGTTTTCCCTCCAGGCCGTCTGGGACAGAAGAGGATCAGCCCGGAAGAGGCTGAGAAAGATAAGTTTGTGGGGCAAGGAAGAGCAAGAGTGCTCCTCCAGGCCCCACAAGAAAAGTTCAGGTCTCTCTGCCCCGTCACCCACCCCCCCATCCCCCAAACCCGGCCAATCCCTTCCTAAGCCCAAGCCCATTGCGCGATGCCTTCAGAACTGATCCTGCAACCTACCTTGTGACAGCAGGGTGGCCATGGGTCTATTTTCTTTAGGCCGGCAGTCGCTTCCCATCCATCCCAGGCAGGACGTGAACCAGTGGCATGTTAATAAACCCCAGGAATTAAAATAGCCTGGGCCTCATTCCTGCAGTAGTGGGTGAGCTTCCAACTCACCTCACCAACCACCCCACAAAAACCCACTTGGTGTTAAAATCAAGACCAAGGAATCAATCCTGTGGCTCTTCTCTGCGCCACCTCCAAGATTGAATCTCTGAGTGACCATATTGGGATATCGTACTCATGCTTTAGTTGGCCAGAGGACTATATAGTTTAAACATGACTTCCTCCAATTTGTTCTCTACTGTTTTTGGCTGTATTGTTCAGCGTTCATTTCCTCAGTTGTACTGAAGGGATGAACGTCAATGGGCCAAATTACCTTTTCTCATCCTTGACTTTTCTTCAATCACACCTCCCAAAATGATGTTAGCCTAGCATCAATAACATAAATACAGTTCACACCATACACAGCATAAATGTATTTTTGCCCTTAATGCTGGAGCAAAGGGGAGATCTGTGCTAAATGCTACGTTCAAGTTATATTCATACACCCATGTGTGCCACCATTCGGGAACTAGTATAATAGCCATGAAGAGAGGGTGGAGCCAGTCAGAAGACAAGCAGGTCCATTTAATTTTCATCCAAGATTTTTCATAAATTTACAGGAGTGATATCAGATACTTTCCTCCCAGCCAAAAAGATATGATTGAAAGAAAGCATTGTTACGATATTGGTTCAATAAGCAAGGTGGCTGATACTAGTTTCGTCACAGAGTTCCAAAATCAACAATTAGACATAAACTAAAGGGGTAATTTTGCAAGGCTCCAATTCTAATGCAAAGCCTCACCAGACAGGAACATGAGTCAGAGAGAGGGACTATAACATTATAGAACCAATTCTGCTACCCATGCTCCCACCTAGTGAGGCTCAATGCCAGGAGTGGAGCCTGACAAAATTATCCTTTATCTTCTAACTATTTATCTCCACAAAATAATAATAGAATGAGGTTAAATCGATCACAATGGGTTCTGTAGTGCTCAGATTTGTGCTATTGACCTCATGTTAGTGTCTAATATCACTACTGCAAGTTTATGAAAAAGTTTGGGTGAAAATGAAATGAACCTGCTTCTCTCTCAAAGAAAAATCAAAGGTGAAAATACCCAACTGGAAGAGAGCCAATTTCAGTGATTTGAGAAGGGATCTAGTGCAGGTGGACTGGAAACAAAGATTGAGTCAAGACTGAGATCAATGGTTATTTGGACACTAAGGAAATCAAAGGATATGGGGATAGGGCAGGAGAGTAGAGTTGAGGTAGAAGATCAGCCATGATCTTATTGAATGGCGGAACAAGTTCAAGGGGCTGTATGGCCTACTCCTGCTCCAATTTCTTATGTTCTTATGTAATAAATAGTGAGCAGGATAATAACAGACTTCAGGAGGACATAGACAGACTGATGAAATGGGCAGACACATGGCACATGCAATTTAATGTGGATAAGTGTGAAGTGATGCACTTTGGGAGGAACAACATGGAGAGGCAGAACAAGCAACCATTTCCTCCCTCACAATAGTTCCCTGTTGTAAAATAGTTTTTTGAATTCATTAATGCGAATTGCAAGTTCTGCTGGAAATACTTGACCCTTCTGGGTCAATAGCACTTAACTAGCATGGGACTAAATGAGATAGTACTGTTGTGATAACACCTCCAAGGTGGGAGCAGCAGTGTTGAGGTGAGATTGTGGCACATGTGTTGTGGGACTGAGGCTGGTGCATCAGTAATAACTAATTAAATGGCATTCTAAATCTCACCAATTCCTGAATGTGACTCTCACTGTCCCACAGTACTGCAATTTAATAATCGAGTGCTACCATTAAAGAGAGGTGATACGGCTTTCAAGTCACTAAATAGCATTACTGCCATAGATTATGACGGCAATGGTGTTTAGAGTTGTATTTGGCGTCAAATAGGTAAGGACTGACAATGAAGTTCTAAGCATTGAATAATCTCAGACGTTTCTTTTCTAGAATTTACCCAAAACCCACCTTTTATAGTCTTTGCTTTGCTGTGTTTGCAGTAAAGGTAGATCTGCCACCCTAGAATTATCATGCATACCAACAGAAAAAGGGCTGCTGCAACCAAAAGGCCAACTTTCACTGTGCTGTCCAGATGAATGTTCAGGTTTTGAATAAAAAACAGGAATTTGCTGGTACTACCCATGTTCCACCTGTGTCTGAAAGATAAAACAAAGTTACACCAGAAGAACATTTTAGTGAATGCCGATGGCAGGTTCCCACTAATAGATTTTTATGGTACACGGAAAAGATATTGTACAAGTAATTTAAAACTCTTGTTTATAATATGTCCAGGAGCATAGAAGTCAAGAGCTGTTGTGAGCTTCTTAGCCACAGGCAGTGCTGTGGCTGTGAATGAGTTTGGCTGCAGGTCACTTTGCAGCATATGACACAATTCAGTCACATTGTCCCTTACAAATTGCAGTCTGCACAAGCATTGCTCCTATGATAGATGGAGGTATGTGCACCTTAGTTTGTAAATGCAGGTGCAAGGGTACTAGCTACTTGCTGCAGCCTGACCTGCCTTGCATCCTTCCATTGGTCCTACTCTTTCAAAAACAGGGGATTCCTATTTTGGATGAGGTTGGTGTAAAATGCCATTGGCCCAACAGTTGCAACAAATGTACCTGAACTCCTAAGTGACAAGAAAAAGAAACCAAAAAACACAAGAAAAATATTACAAAATGGGCTGTAAATTCTAGTAGTCTCAAGAAAGGATTCTTTAAAAGTACTTTTGTCAACAGTTTATATGTGCAGATAAAAGAGTCAAAATATCCCAGGGGAAATGCTGGTAAATTTTGAAAGGGATTTTAATACAAAATTGGCACCAACGGATGAAGGCTTTAACTGTTAAAGACTTTAACTGTAGAATTGCTTTTCCATTTAAAGCAGTAGTTAACTCTTGGGGTACATGTTGTGTGCCTGAATCATTGCATAATGAAATGTACAGGCCTCTAGGAGAAGACTTGAAATGTGACCTTTTTGAAAGTTAATTATTAAAAAAACCTTCTTGGATACATTTCGGACAAAGGATTTACTGTTTGAAGGGCTAATCGCTTGTGGTACCTTCCCCTTTAATGTCACATTCACTCCTTTCCCTTTAATGCTGTATCCACATTGCATGACTGCATGCAGTTTAGGTCAAGATGATCTAAGCAGGTCCCAGTTCGTGCACAGCAAGTGCTATTAAAAGCCCCGTGTACTTCTGAGGACCATATCCTGATTTTGCACATCATCTTTACAGCAATCTGCAGCACTTCACCTACAGTAATCTTGTAGAACTGCCCTCTCCCCACCTATCCCATGTAAGAATATCTGAAAGCATGCATTTAAGAAAAAGATTTTTAAATACTTTTTTTTATTTCTTTCATGATTACTTTTCAACCATATGCACTGGGAAAATAACAAGTGATTCCATTAGAAATAATAAACTCTGCAGAATACAATTACATTTAATTAGGTTTCTCTACTTTATAACATTTCAGAGAGATATGCATTGAAAGGAAAGACTGTATGAATGGGTCCTAATTCAATAGCACCCGATGACGGGCACGAAATGATTAGCACGTTGAACTCCGTGCTTAAAGAGAGAGGCCTGAGGCCCATCCTAAATTCATCCTCAGGCTTCATTGGATTATCAACTTGCCTGTTCTTTCCACAGATGCTGCCTGATCTGCTTAGTGTTTCCAAACTGTACTGTTTTTGTTTCAGATTGCCAGAATCTGCACCTTTTTTTGCTTTTTGCTTAATTCATTTCAGCTTAGATTAATAAATATTATTTTAGCCTCCAAATTTATAGTATCAACATAGCCTAGATAACATCGGCCAGAATGAATCATAGAATCATTGAAAGGTTACAGCACGGAAGGAGGCCATTTGGCCCATCGAGTCCGCACCGGCTCTATGCTAGAGCAATCCAGCGAGTCCCAATCCCCCGCCCTATCCCCGTAGCCCTGCAAATGTTTTCCTTTCAAGTACTTATCCAGTTCGCTTTTGAAGTCCATGATTGAATCTGCCTCCACCACCCCCTCGGGCAGTGCATTCCAGATCCTAACCACTCACTGCGTAAAAAAGTTTTTCCTCCTGTCACCTTTGGTTCTTTTGCCAATCACCTTAAATCTATGCCCTCTGTTCTTGACCCTTAGAACCATAGAACCATAGAAAAGATACAGCACAGAAGGGGGCCATTCGGCCCATCGTGTCCCCGCCGGCTCGAAGAACAACCAGGTGCCCATTCTAATCCCACCTTCCAGCACCCGATCTATAGCCCTGCAGCTTACAGCACTTTAGGTGCAGGTCCAGGTACTTTTTAAAAGAGTTGAGGGTCCCTACCTCGACCACCAATTCGGGCAGCGAATTCCATACACCCACCACCCTCTGGGTAAAAAAGTTTTTCCTCGTTTCCCCTCTAATTCTTCCGTCAATCAGCTTAAATCCATGTCCTCTAGTTCTTGAACTCTCCGCTAGGGGAAACAGGTACTTCCTGTCTACTCTATCTGGGCCCCTCATAATTTTGTACACCTCAATCAAGTCTCCCCTCAGCCTCCTCTGCTCTAAGGAAAACAACCCCAGTCTATCCAATCTCTCCTCATAGCTGCAATTTTCAAGCCCTGGCAACATTCTTGTAAATCTTCTCTGCACTCTCTCCAGAGCAATTATGTCCTTCCTGTAATGTGGCGACCAGAACTGCACACAATACTCCAGCTGTGGCCTTACCAGTGTTTTATACAGTTCCATCATTACATTCCTGCTTTTGTATTCTAGACCTCGGCTAATAACAGAGAGCATTCCGTATGCCTTCTTCACAATCTTATCTACCTGTACTGCCACCTTCAGGGACCTGTGCACATGCACTCCAAGGTCTCTCACTTCCTCTACCCCTCTCAATATATTCCCGTTTACTGCATATTCCCTTTTACTGTTTGCCCTCCCGAAGTGCATTACCTCACAGTTCTCCGGGTTGAGCTCCATTTGCCACTTTTCTGCCCACTCCACCAACCCATTAATATCTTCTTGGAGTCTACAGCTATCCTCTTCACTATCAACTACATGGCCAATTTTAGTGTCGTATGCAAATTTGCCAATCATGCCCCCTACATTCAAGTCCAAATCATTAATATATACCACAAACAGCAAGGGACCGAACACTGAGCCCTGTGGCACAACACTGGAAACGAATTTCCATTCGCAAAGACATCCATCGACTTTTACCCTTTATTTCCTGTGACTGAGCCAATTTTGGATCCAATTCACCACATTTCCCTGGATCCCATGGGCTTTTACCTTTCTGACCAGTCTGCCATGTGGGACCTTGTCAAATGCCTTACTAAAATCCATGTAGACAACATCCACTGCACTACCCTCATCAATCCTCCTTGTCGCTTCCTCAAAGAATTCAATCAGATTTGTAAGGCATGACCTTCCCTGAACAAATCCATGCTGACTATCCCGGATTAAACCATGCCTTTCCAAGTGACAGTTTATCCTATCTCTCAGTATTGATTCTAATAGTTTGCCCACCACCAAGGTAAGACTGACCGGCCTATAATTGTTCGGCCTTTCCCTCGTACCCTTTTAAATAATGGTACTACGTTTGCAGTCTTCCAGTCCTCCGGTACCTCCCCTGTATCTAGTGAGGATTGGAAAATGATCCTCAGAGCATCCATTACTTCCTCCCTGGCTTCCTTCAATAGCCTAGGAAATAATCCATCCAGCCCTGGTGACTTATCAACTTTCAAGGATTCCAGTCGCTCTAATACTTCCTCTCTCGTTATGTTTACCTTATCCAATATTTCACACCTCTCTTCTTTAACTACTATGTCCGGATCATCCCTTTCCTTTGTGAATACGTAGACAAAATATTCATTTAAAACCCTACCCACATCCTCTGCTTCTACACACAAGTTACCCTTATCATCCCTGGTAGGACCCACCTTTTCCTTAGCTATCCTCTTGTTCTTAATGTACTGATAAAACATCTTTGGGTTTTCTTTAATCTTACTAGCTAATATTTTTTCATGCCCTCTCTTTGCTTTCCTTATTTCCTTTTTTACGTCATCCCTGTACTTTCTATACTCCTCCAGGCTTTCTGCAGTATTCAGTTTTCTGTGACAGTCATAAGCTTTCTTTTTCTGCTTTATCTTGCCCCATATACTTCTAGACAACCAGGGGGCTCTAAATTTGGCAGTGCCACCCTTTTTCTTTGAGGGGACGAGTCTGCATCGTACCCGTAGAATTTCACTTTTTAGTGCCTCCCACTGGCTTGCCACTGATTTCTCCTCAAGTAGTTGTGTCCAGTCCACTTCTGCCAAATCACCTCTTAGTTCTGTAAAATTTGCCTTCCCCCAATTTAAAACGTTTACTCCTGATTTAACTCTGTCCTTTTCCATAATAACGCTAAAACTAACTGAACTGTGGTCACTATCCCCAATATGGTCACCCACTGTCACTTCATCCACTTGTCCATCTTCATTTCCCAGGACTAAATCTAGAATTGCATCCCCTCTTGTTGGGCTTGTCACGTCAATAGGAACAGTTTCTCTCTATCTACTCTGTCTAGACCCTTTATGATTTTGAATAGCTCTATCAAATCTCCTCGCAACCGTCTCTGTTCCAAGGAGGACAGCCCCAGATTCTCCAGTCTATCCACATAACTAAAGTCCCTCATCCCTGGAATCATTCTAGTAAATCTTTTCTGCACCATCTCTAAGGCCTGCACATCTTTCCTAAAGTCCAGTGCCCAGAACTGGACACAATACTCCAGTTGTGGCTGAATCAGTGTTTTATAAAGGTTCAACATAACTTCCTTGCTTTTGTACTCTATGCCTCTATTTATAAAGCCCAGGATCCTGTATGCTTTTTAAACGTATGCCCTGCCACTTTCAACAATTTGTGCACGTATACCCCAAGATCTCTCTGTTCCTGTACCCCTTTTAGAATTGTGCCCTCTAGTTTATATTGCCTCGCCTCGTTCTTCCTACCGAAATGTATCACTTCGTATTTTTCTGCGTTAAATTTCATCTGCCACGTGTCCGCCCATGCCACCAGCCTGTCTATATCCTCTTGAAGTCTATCACTATCCTCCTCACTGTTTACTACCCTTCCAAGTTTTGTGTCATCTGCAAATTTTGAAATTGTGTCCTGTACACCCAAGTCCAAGTCATTAATATATATCAAGAGAAGCAGTGGTCCCAGCACCGACCCCTGGGGAACACCACTGTACACCTCCCTTCAGGCCAAAAAACAATCGTTCACCACTACTCTCTGTTTCCTGTCACTTAGCCAATTCTGTATCCATGTTGCTACTGCCCCCCTTTATTCCATGGGCCACAATCTTGATGATAAGCCTACCATGCGACACTTCATCAAATGCCTTTTGAAAGTCCATATACACCAGATCAACTGCATTGCCCTCATCTACCCCCTCTGTTACCTCATCAAAAAACTCAATCAAGTTACTTAAACATGATTTGCCTTTAACAAATCTGCGCTGGCTTTCCCTAATCAATCCACACTCGAACAAGTGACTGTTCATTCTGTCCCGGATTATCGTTTCTAAAAGTTTCTCCACCACTGAGGTTAAACTGACTGGCCTATAGTTGCAGGGTTTATCCTTACACCCTTTTTTGAACAAGGGTGTAACATTTACAATTCTCCAGTCCTCTGGCACCACCCCTGTACCTAAGGATGTTTGGAAGATTATGGCCAGTACCTCCGCAATTTCCAGCCTTACTTCCCTCAGCGACGTAGGATGTATCCCATCCGGACCGGGTGACTTCTCCACTTTAAGTACAGCTAGCCTTTCTGATACCTCTTCTTTATCAATTTTTAGTCCATCCAGTATCTCATCTATATCTTCCTTTACTGAGACTCTGGCAGCATCTTCTTCCTCGGTAAAGACAGATGCAAAATATTCATTTTGACCCTCGACCATCCCCTCTGCCTCCATGAGTAGATTTCCTTTATGATCCCTAATCAGCCCCACCCCTCCTCTTACTACCCGTTTACTGTTTACATGTTTGTAGAAGAATTTTGGATTCCCTTTTATGTTGGCCACCAGTCTATTTTCATATTCTCTCTTTGACCCTCTTCTTTCCTTTTTCACTTGCCCTCTGAACTTTCTATATTCTGCCTGGTTCACACTTGTGTTATCAACCTGACATCTGTCATACGCCCCTTTTTTCCATTTCATCTTACTCACTATCTCTTTTGTCACCCAGGGAGCTCTGGCTTTAGTTGCCCTACCCTTCTGCCTCATGGGAATGTGTCTAGACTGTACTCGAACCATCTCCTCTTTAAAGGCCGCCCACTGTTCAATTACAGTTTTGCCTGCCAATCTTTGATTCCAATTCACCCGGGCCAGATCTGTTCTCATCCCATTGAAATTGGCCCTCCTCCAATTGAGTATTTTTATTTTAGAGTGGTCCATGTCCTTTTCCATAACTATTCTAAGCCTTATGATACTATGATCGCTGATCCCTAAATGCTCCCCCACTGACACTTGCTCCACTTGGCCGTCTCATTCCCTGGAACCAAGTCCATCAATGCCTCCTTCCTCGTTGGGTCGGAAACGTACTGGTTAATGCTCCTACATGTGGGTGTAACGATACACTAACCAGACGTAGTTACTGCTAAACAGTACAGAAGATATATTCTCCCTTTTCATATGAAAATTTAAGACTAAATTGAACCATCAAAATTCACGTATGTAACTTTGGCGAAAGTTGGCAGAACCACCAGAGAAACAGCTAAAAATGGCCGTTTACACCATTTCTCCAGCATTTTTGCTAAAGTTATGGTGCGAGATCATGTGAACCCAGCGGAAATTCTCACCTGGGTTTTTTTATCACATTTATGCTCTGCAGGGTTATGAATATCACATACTGGACTCATAAACCAAGAGTTTAGTCCATTATCAACGTCACCCATGTCTTAAATATGGAGTTCATCAATTTTATTCGGGGCTGGAATACAAAGGTGAGGAATCATAGAATCATACAGCACAGAAGGAGGCCATTCGGCCCATCATGCCTGTGCCAGTTCTTTGAAAGAAATATCCAATTCGTCCCACTCCCCCGCTCTTTCCCCAGGAAGTTATGCTTTAGTTGCATAGAGTCTTGGTCAGACCCAAGGAGTACTGAGTTCAGTTCTGGGCACCGCACCTCAAGCAAGATATATTTGTCTTGGAAGGGGTGCAGCATAGATTCACCAGAATTATACCGGGGGTTAAATTATGAGGCCAAGTTGCATAAACTTGGCTTATATTCCCTTTAGTGTAGAAGATTGAGGGGTAATCTAATTGAGTTGTTTAAAATGATAAAAGGATTTGGTAGAGTAGATAAAGAGAAACTATTTCTTCTGGTGGGTGAATCCAGGGCAAGGGGCCACAATCTTAAAATGAGAGCTAGGCCGTTCATAAGTGAAATCAGGAAGCACTGTTTCATACATAGGGTAGTAGAAATCGGGAACTCTCTCCCTCAAAAGGCTGTGGATGCTGGGTCAATTGAAATTTTCAAGACTGAGGTTGATAGATTTTTGTTGGGTAAGGGTATCAAGGGATATGGATTAAAGGTGGGTAAATGGGGTTGAGGTACAGATCAGCCATGATCTAACTGAATGGCGGAACAGGCTCAAGGGGCTGAATGGCCCACTCCTGTTCCCATGTTCCTTTGTTTAAATAACCAAAGCATAGACAGCATTGGTTCTAAATGAAAGTCACGCGGGCTCTGTTCTGCATCATTTACAACTTGCATAATCATCACCTAGTAGATGTGATTTATGTACACTATCTCAATGACATTGTGTTACGGTGCTCTTGCTTTCATATTGGTCAAGTCAACTACATCCAGAACCTGTGAAAACTCTACTATTGCATAAAATCATTACTACCTGTTGCACGTCATCTGCTGGCAAACATGAACCTGGAATCTCTCATGAGCATTAGGCTGCTGGATACAATGGCAATATAATTCCCTACAGTGCCTGGAGGATCATGTAATATAGATATTCATGGCTGTTGTTACCAGCGCAGCTACAGTAATACAATGATAATCAAAGAGGGTGGTTTCAGGTCAGCATATCACTGATGGCATATATTATTGATTGTGTCACTCAAGAGGTGAAAATAACACACAGTCCTGCACTTTCAATGCCATTCCTCATCCTTCAGAGTCATTTTTCTTTTCCCCTATTTCTCTCGAATCCAACATAGCTCCATTAACCATAACTGTACCATACCCTGTAGTAGACTTATGGCGAGTGGAGCAGACTGCTGTCGGACATGTCTTCAGCTAGACAATACAGTCAACATCCCAAACAGTGATTATCTCTTGAAGTAGTTGCAGAGCTTTAACATCTGTAGCAGCACATCAATTCCCTCCTTCTAACGGGACCAGGCACTAGGTATGCCTGCAAAATGCAAATTACCTGATCCCAGAAATACAGGCAGGTGTAGTTCCGTTCTGCAGTTCTGCCTGACTTACACTTGGGTGTGGGGGAGGGAGGAAAATCAACCCTTGGAGTCCAACAAGGGGATACAGAACTCATGATTATCAATAGAATAGAGTATTATTAGAACATGGAATGCTTTATCACAAGTAGCTACAGAGGCAGGGACTATAGCATAATTCAATAGGGAATTAGATAAGCATTTGGAAAGGAAGAATATGAAAGGGTACAGGGAAAAGGGATTAGAGTAGTTAGCTTCAGTTAAAGAGCCGGCACTGGCATAGGCATTTGCTTTATTAGCCTCATTCTATCATTTCTATGATTTTAATGAAGGCTACTTAATTCACTTGCATGGCTAAAGGGGCATGTGTTAGCAGCAGTTAAACCCACTTCAGTTGAGTTGGTGTAGTACATCAACTAATAACCAGTATTTCTGTGGCAATGAAATATGGCTTTGTTTTGATTCAATAGGGAAAATATGACCTTGAGGTAATTGCACCATAAGTTACATTACTGCCAAAATAACTCTGCTAACCTATGCTTTCGTGTGTAAAAGTATTGCATCATGGAGCACAGTTTTAAACCTGTGATTTCTCACATGGCAAGTTCTTGATCGTGACCAGGATACTGGGGGAGGAGATAAGTAGAAACTGAAAATTCTCCCACAGAAGGAAGATGAATCAAAGGGACACAGATAGCAGATACCTCATGCACTTACCAGTGGCTAGGTACAGACCTCCTAAAGACCCAGGGGAGAGGGTCAAAGATACTTCTGAAATGGGCATGTGACGTTCCTAATATCCCATTCCAAAAAGAAAGAAATTGAGTAAATCTTGCCCCAACCTCCATTGTTTTGTTTTCTGACATTTTCTTCACACTTACACATTTGCTTTACTTCCAGAAAGATAACAGCTGGGTAAACTTTAAATGCTCCAACATCATCTTGTCACTAACAATATCTGATTTGACAGGAGAACCTTTGATAACAAAATATTTTTCTGCCGCAGATTAAAACTGAAAAACAATGTAAAAAAAACTTTGAGTAAGGCTGTATATACATGCATGTGTTTAACTGGGTGAATGTTTTTTTTTGTATATTTTTATACAGAGAAAAGGATACACACATAGATATTTTGTGAAATACAGTTTTATCACACAGAGGAATATAGTGGTATTTCAGGGTTGTCACTACAGTTGAGCAATGATTTCAATGCTTGTTTCTTTTTAAATGAACATTGTGGCTTCAGAGAGATTTGAAACAATGCCAGGTCTCTGTCACCCACTATTGATCTATCTAATTAGAACAGACACATACTGGCGATTTTCCAATAATGTATCGGAGGGATTTTGCAAGCAGGGCCTTTAAAGTCATGGTTGCCTTTTGATGGGGATTGATTAGTCATGTCAGGCTCGTAATGTCAAATCAATCAATCACTGATTTCTGTGCAAATAGGGTAATTTGTAGAGTTAAGGGTTGCGAGTCTTAAGGAATCTTGGGCAAGTGTGCCTGTTTGGGATGGTGAAGATGGCAGCAAGATTGTAATAATTATAATAATTCAGTTTTCAGAGGGCTTGAAAAGTCTGATAAACAAAGGTGCTAGCATTTAATTTTTAAGTTCCGTAAACAAAGGTAAAATTACAAAGATGATATACAATTAAAGAAAGACTTGCATTAATATCGCACTTTCAACGACCTCAGGCCGTCCCAAAGCGCTTTTCAGCCAATGAAATATTTTTGAAGTGTAGTCACTGTTGTAATGTAGAAAACATGGCAGCCAATTTGCGCTCAGTAAGCTCCCACAAACAGCAATTTGATAATGACCAGATAATCCTTTTTAGTGATGTTGGTTGAGGGATAAACATTGGTCAAGACACCAGTGAGAACACCCCTGCTCTTCTTCGAAATGGTGCCATGGGATCTTTTCCATCCACCTGAGAGGGCCTCAGTTTAACATGTCATCCGAAAGACAGCACCTCCAACAATACGGCGCTCCCTCAGTACTGCACTGTAGTGTCAGCCTAGATTTTGTGCTCAAGTCTCTGGAGTGGAACTTGAACCGACAACCTTCTGACTCAGAAGCAAGAGTGCAACAACTGAGCCACAGCTGATATGGCAGTTATGGAGTGATCGCATAATACATTATAATAACAAAAGTATTACTGCAGTAATGGGATGTCAATGTACATTTTGTATCTTTTACTCATGGTTAACAACTTGTACATCAGTGCAATATATACCAGTGACTCAGTGAATGAAGACACAAGCCCTCAATTTTTTTTTTAGTATGGTCTATGTCCTCTCTCCCTCCTCACTCAAATATCCCCTATTGTCCCTTTACAACTCTTGGAGAAGCATTCACCCAGTCAGATAAACACCAACAACGACAACAACAACTTGCATTTATATAGCACCTTTAACATAGTAAAATGTCCAAAGGCGCTTCACAGGAGCGTTATCAAACAAAATTTAAGGAAGAAATATAAATACATATCGGCCAAATGCTCGTGTTACCACAGGCCAGACATGCTCCTTTCCACTTTCAAAACTGGTTGATTATATTATAGTCTAAAAATACTATAAAGAGGACATTTTAAAAATAAAAATGATCAGATTTCAGTTCTTTAATTAGATAACAACATATCCTAAGCAGTCTATACTTCAGTAAAAGACTACACAAAGGATGTTATGCAGGTCATTGTAAATTGAGATGTAAGCAGCTGCCTTGTAGGTTTATTAAATATAGACAAACATTTGTCAACAAAACAAACAAAAATATTAAATTACTATGGCCCATGAGGCTTTCTCAACTTCAACTCATACCTGACACACAGTGTATTGTAGATAATCCACAACTCTTGACATCTGCCAACAACAAAGTATTTTCTAAATTAGCACCTCTGATAGTTTAATGCAAAAATAACAGGTTATACTACATTCATACACCACTTACAAGTTTGCCCGGTCTGTTTGCAAGGCAAGGATAACGATAGAAGGTAGTAGTCAATGTTTTTAATCTTTGATCATTGTGGGTCATCCAGGGAGGTGGAAGTCTTGCACAGGTGGACATTAAAGATCCCACAGCAGTATTCAAAGAAAAGCAGGGAGTTCTCCTGGTGCCCTGGCCAACACTCTTCCCTCAGCTAACTCCCACCAACAAACAGATTATCTGGTCATTCAATTATTTGCTGTTTGTGGGACCCTGCTGTGCACAAATTGGCTGTTGCATTTGCCTACATAACAACAGTGACTGCACCAAAAGTGACTACATCAAAAGTAATCCAGTTAGCTATAAGGAAATTTTCTTCTTCTGCTATAGTGATTGAGAAATTATGATCTGCCTCATACAGTCCAAGTGGTTATCAATATTTACACATCTCCCTAACATGGCAGTGAACAGCAAGGGCCAAGTAATCTTTTTCAAGAACATGTTTTATGCCACATTTTATTAAAGAACCATTTGCAATATAACCCAGTACTTTTTGTGCCAAATTTGTCTTACCCACACTGAGGTCTGGATTCGGCAACAGCAATTGGTGGGGAAAAAAGAGAAGCAGCAGTATGGTGGTTTGAGGGAGGCTTGAAAATTGACTGCAAGCTCCTCCAGTAGCTCAGTGAGTTAACCAAGTGAGTAATGAACCATACAGACCAGGAAGATCCAAATGCCCCTTGGTTAAGGAGGGGAAAATCATCCAAGATTTCTGTTCCTGTCATCATCATCCAGTGAATCATGCTGGAAATGTGCTTGTTTGGATGTTGGGTAAAGATAGCCAGCCAGCCCTTACTGTCTGGGCTCATATATTAATAATAATATGGAGGATGACGGATAGGATATGGGGTTGGAGCTCAGATCTGGGTTGAACTGGACAGTAAGGTTGGCATTCCCTGGTTCAACTTGAGCAAGCAGTCAGGGTGAGGGCTTTAATCTTGCCAAGATTAGATTGGACGAACAAACCACAACATAGAACTGGGCGTCATCAGCATACATATGGATGCTATTCCCAGTGTGCTGAATAATGCAAATTATAAGTAAAGAAACATATGAGACCAGAGAATATTTCCCTGAATGAAGTAAAATGTCAAAACCACAGTCCCATTTTTCCAAAATCTTCCAAGCATTAAACTTCAATCATCTGCAGCTCATTGCAAACTGCGCTTGGCTCCCTCCTGCTAGTGGTTATAAGCACAGAAATGTCTTCTTCCTACATAAGTGGCAAGCTTGCCAAAATCTCATCAGTGCATGTAGCTAAACAGATCAGCTCTCTGTGGAAATGATTACCTGTCACATATACGCAAATGATTACCTGAACATGTTCATACAAATTCTGATGAATTGTCCTTTTCCACCTACACAGAATGCTTATATCACACCTTGTAGTAACCATCTTCAGTTCCAAAAATAATTAAAATAAATTTGTACTCGATAAACATAATAATGCACAGGATTAACAATTTTTACCGATCATGGTGCAGTTTGACCCAGAAATGTATTGGTAATGTGTGGTGTACACCATGCTAAAGCTGATATCGATATGCACATTAAAGTTATATAATTGGGAGTCATTTGCATTCTGTACCAAAGGAATGCAGTATAATGCATTCAGTTGACTCGATTAAATCCGTCTTGGCAGCAGCTGCTACCTGGTATGCCATCTAATATTCAAGAAAAATCTTAAACCAAGAGTTGGAAATAAACAGAGACTGAATTTGGTTCCATCTTCAAAACAAAGCCATGCACATTATTTACAAAGTGTTTGTACTGACAGTCTGTTTTAATTTTATTTTCTTTGGTGAATTTTTATGCACAGAAAGTTGAGTGATGTTACTGCTGGGGAATAAAACACTTCTTCCAATTTTTGACACCTTTGCTTAGAGTTTCCACACAGCCCTGAGCCTGAATAGAAGTGATGTGGAGACATGACACTGCTGTGATTTCCGGAGTCAGCCTCATTGGAAAATAAATACTGTGCAGCTGCAGGATTAAAGACCTGCAGCAGCTTAAAGGGGCAGGCATCATCAGAATTGTTTACAGCAACATTCAGAGAGATGCCTAGATTTTTTAGTTGGGTGGACTTGGGATGGAATTGCAACAGCAGCCAATCTGTCTTCTCCCTGCTGTTTTCATGTATGAACAGGCATATTGTTATGATAGGAAAATTATGGTAAATTTGAAAAAAATGTTAAAATATTTTTTTGGATTTATATCAGTAGCACTGAGGCCACCATTAACACTATGCTATGGGAGGCCTGTGTGGCCTGTGTGGCTTGCCATAGCAAAACTCCGCCCCCACTCCAGGAGGACTCCCCAGTGGAGGAGAAAGAGGTCAGCATGCATATTTGTTTGGAGGTTCCAAACGTACTGCATAACTGAGATTCCGAAGGGAAGTTCCTGAAGGGAATGTCAGTGCATTCTGAAGCATTCAGACCACACCCATCACTATCCAGGGTCTGCACCTGAACATGTCGGAGGAATTTGATCACAAACATCATCATGCACGTTGGTGGCAGTTCCACAGGAAGCAACTGTGATGCTTTCATTGTGCGGTGGTCCACAGTGACTGCATTATTTGAAGGAGATTAAATACTACTTGTATGGCAATTAGGAAAACAGGGCTATCCTCCACTTCCAGGGCTGCTTATTCCACTGTGAAACCCCCCAACACCAAGAAGCAACTCATCCTGGACACATTCGTATCTGTTTGCTGTTCCTCAGCTGCCACCTCCACCATCAACAAAAGTATGCCATGCAACTTAGATACAATGAAACAGCGTGAGCAAAAAGGCTGTGTACAATGCTTGAAATGGTATCTCAAAGAGAGTGTGGCAGTTCCCAACTTATGTTTGTGTCTTGCTTGATGGGCCTCAGAAGAAAAGTGAAATAAATGCAGAAAATGCTGGAAAAGCTCCGTAAGTGAGGCAGCATCTGTGGAGAAAGAAACAGAGTTAACATTTCAGGTCGAAGACCTTTCATCAGAACTCAGAAGAAATGTGTACAGAAATGAGGAGCACACTCACCTTCGCCTTGTTCCTGATAGCAGCACACACTTCTTCCTCGTTTGCAGACAGGTACAAAGGAGATGGGTGGCTACATTGACTTAATTGGCGACCTCCCTCCTTGCAGCTACCAACTGTATTTTTACTGGAGGGTGACCTTCAGTCCTAAATAAGAGTACCTTCCTTAGCTCCGCCTGCAGCAGGACCTCCAACTGTTCAGCACCAAGGGTAAAATGTTACCTCCATTGTACCATTGGAAACAATAGGTTAAATTTTCATCCTCACCAGATTGAAAATCGGGTGACTTCTATTACGGGCAGGAAATGCATTCTGTCAGATGACTGCCCAGATGGTGAAGACAGAACTTACCTCAATTAGTTCACTTTTTGCCACAAATTCCCTTTAATGGTGAACTTCAGCCCTTTAATGGTGAATGTCAGCCCTTTAAAGTTGCTTCCTCACCTGATTTTTGCACTTTCCATCCAAATGTGCTATAGGCCAAGCTCTCTGGGTCAGCTTTTTCTATAACTGTAGCTGATCCAAAGTAGTAGAGCTAACATTGCAAAATTTGTCAAGGCCCAACACCCCCCCCCCCACCCCCCACCACCATCACCACCCTGTGGGCACAGGTGTGCAGATCCAATTTTGCTGGAATTGCGAAATCAGGTCTAATTGGTCTTGGAAAGGTTTGGAAGTTGCTTTTATCGGGTGGCGTGAATTGAAGCTTGGTGAGTTACTTACAGAGACAGGTCTGCAGATGATGGCATATTTGTAAATGGAATAGGGGAGATGTAGACATCATTGTTAATGCAGCGGTTGATATGGAAGTGAAGAAAAGGTCTCCTGTATGAGAGTGGCTTAAATGTCCCCTGCAACCAGCAACATGTTGTCTTCCATATCCTCTTCAGGCTGCTGCTGCTCTCCTTGCTTCCTCCTCCAGTGCTTCCACAATGAGGTCTCTTATTGAGGCAGAGTTGTGCAGCAAGAATATGTTGCAGAATGCCCTCAGATCAATCCAGGCACCTGAAGCACACCTTCACCATGTCAATGGTATGTTCAGCATTTACTCTGGTGTATGAAGGGACCTCATTATTGTTCAGCTCATGTCACATTTCATGAGCCATCGTTGCAGAGGATAGCCTTGATCTCCCAGAAGCCAACCCAGAACTTTGATTTCTCGGTCAAAGAGAACTGGCATGACGACTGATTTAAAATGAAGGCATCATGGCAGCTCCTGGAGAAGCGAACATTCACTTATATAACATTGTGTTGCTGGTCACAAGAAAGCTGTACGTTGAGAGAGTGGAATCCTTTCCTGTTACCTGGTGCAATCTAAGACCCCTTGGACCTTTGAGATTTCTGCCACTGTACAATTGCAGTGATCTGTCATGCTGGAGCCGACAGTCCATGGGGAAGGAGACCCAGGAGGTTCGGATACAGTCGAGTACAGTCGGGTAAAGGCTAGGCACATTCCCAGGAGGCAGAAAGGTAGGGCAACTAAAGCCAGAGCTCTCTGGATGACAAAAGAGATAGTGATGGAACAAAAAAAAGGGGCGTATGACAGATGTCAGGTTGATAACACAAGTGAGAACCAGGCAGAATATAGAAAGTTCAGAGGGGAAGTGAAAAAGGAAATAACAGGGGCAAAGAGAGAGTATGAGAATAGACTGGCAGCCAACATAAAAGGAAATCCAAAAGTCCTCTACAGGCATGTAAACGGGTAGTAAGAGGAGAGGTGGGGCTGATCTGGGACCAAAAAGGAGATTTACTCATGGAGGCAGAGGGCATGGCCAAGGTGCTCTATGAGTACTTTGCATCTGTCTTTACCAAGGAGTAAGATGTTGCCCGAGTCTCAGTAGAGGAAGATGTAGTTGAGATACTGGATGGGCTAAAAATTGATAGAGGAGGTACTAGAAAGGCTAGCTGTACTTAAAGTTGATAAGTCACCTGGTCCGGATGGATCCTAGGTTGCTGAGGGAAATAAGGGTGAAAATTGCAGAGGTATTGGCCATAATCTTCCAAACATCCTTAGATACGGGATTGGTGCCAGAGGACTGGAGAATTGCAAATGTTACACCTTTGTTCAAAGAAGGTTGTACGGATAAACCCAGCAACTACAGGCCAATCAGTTTAACCTCGGTGGTGGGGAAACCTTTAGAAATGATAATCCGGGACCGAATTAGCAGTCACTTGGACAAGTGTGGATTGATTAGGGAAAGCCAACATGGATTTGTTAAAGGCAAATCGTGTTTAACTAACCTGATAGAGTTTTTTGATGAGGTAACAGAGGGTCGATGAGGCCAATGCAGTTGATTTAATGTACATGGACTTTCAAAAGGCGTTTGATAAATGCTGCATAATAGGCTTGTCATCAAGATCGAAGCCCATGGAATAAAGGGGGCAGTAGCAGCATGGATACAAAATTGGCTAAATACAGGATGCAGAGAGTAGTGGTGACCGGTTGTTTTTCGGACTAGAGGGTGGTGTACAGTGGTGTTCCCCAAGGGTCGGTACTAGGACCCCGCTTTTCATGATATATATCAATAACTTGGGTGTACAGGGCACAATTTCAAAATTTGCAGATGACACAAAACTTGGAAGGGTAGTAAACAGTGAGGAGGATAGTGATAGACTTCAAGAAAATATAGACAGGCTGGTAGAATGGGTGGACACCTGGCAGATGAAATTTAACGCAGGAAAATGCGAAGTGATACATTTCGGTAGGAAGAGCGAGGAGAGGCAATATAGTCTAGAGGGCACAACTCTAAAAGGGATACCGTCTCTGTTCTCCTTGGAACAGAGAAGGTTGAGAGGAGATTTGATAGAGATATTCAAAATCATGAAGTGTCTAGAAAGAGTTGATAGAGAGAAACTGTTCCCATTGGTGGAAGAGTCAAGAACCAGAGGGCATAGATTTAAGGTGATTGGCAAAAGAACCAAAGGTGACATGAGGAAAAACTTTTTTACACACCGAGTGGTTAGGATCTAGAATGCACTGCCCGAGGGGGTGGTGGAGGCAGATTCAATCATGGCTTTCAAAGGGAACTGGATAAGTACTTGAAAGGAAAAAAATTTGCAGGGCTACGGGGATAGGGCAGGGGAGTGGAACTAACTGGATTGCTCTTGCATACAGCTGGTGCGGACTCGATGGGCCGAATGGCCTCCTTCCATGCTGTAACCTTTCTATGATTCTATGATTCTAAATTGCTTGTTCTAACACAACAATGTATTGATCACTGGCTTTATGCATTGGTGCACAGCTGATCGGCTAAAGTTAGTGACTGCTCCAGTGGCAACATGGAACAACTCCATAGCATAGACATTCAGGATGTTTGTTAGATCACTGTGTAAGAATCTATTAAATAAGCTAAGAATGTATTAAATATTTAATCAGCTATAAACAGGATAAAGAATAAAGATTAGGTGACAGAACCAGGCAGTGGATAAAGTATAATGAAGCAGCAGCATGGAAAACTATTGACCCTTCTAACAGATCAATGTGGTCAGACAACAGGAAAGCTGCAGACCCTCAGGAAACTGCCTGAGTCAGCTATTTTGGCGAACCTTTGTTCTCCTTCAGCGAAAATGGTACCGCTTGCAGAATAACCTTTGCACCGATTCCAGGAAAATTTTGACCACCCTTGCCCAGATAAGAAAAAGAGGAACTGATACTATTATCTAGCCCACCACCTGCAAACAGTACGTGCAAAACTGCATATTCCTCAGGCAGAAGTAGGGTCTATAAAGACTGGCTTTTAACCAGCAGCCCCACAGTCGGAGGAGAAGGAGAGTTAGACATATCCTGGGGATCCATGCTGACTTCAGGCCTAACCCTGTATAACTCTCCGACAGTTACATACTTCCAGGGGATGTAAATGCTGGCTTCAGCCTAACCCCGTACAACTCTCCGAGGAACAACTAGGAACGGGCCATCTGTGCTGGCTGTTTGTTACTGCTCAATGATTGTTATATAAAATGATCAAACGCTATCTGTGAACAATAAAAACCTCAATTCTCTAACCAATATGGTGTCTGTTCGGACTAATTGAAAGGAATCACCGTACCGGCATAAGGGATTCCAACAATGACAAGCCAGCCAGGAGACTGACAAAGAGAGTTGATTTTTTGCCCTTCACAGATAGACTCAGCCGACCTGATTGATCACCATGGCGATTGGGTAGGGAACCCTTGAGACACCACATCGGTTGTGTAGAAAGCCCTTGAGGTTGTCTTGAGGGGAGTGTAGGTTTTATTACATACCAGTAACAAAGGCGGAGAAGTGTGGCCGAAGATCTATGTAAGGTTATGGAACTGTCCAAGGACTTGAGTCCAAAAGACGTGACATGGCTGTTAGCATGTCTGACCTCAGAGGGACTGCCTTATAGTGCCACCCGAGAAAGGATTCAGAAAGAGGGAGAAGATAAGAAGTTTGAGAAATTATGTGTAAGAAATTTAG
The DNA here is from genome assembly GCF_035084215.1 of Heptranchias perlo. Classification (NCBI taxonomy): domain Eukaryota; kingdom Metazoa; phylum Chordata; class Chondrichthyes; order Hexanchiformes; family Hexanchidae; genus Heptranchias; species Heptranchias perlo. The sequence continues at coordinate 38,250,157 of NC_090336.1, forward strand.
TGTCGTTTTTGACTAGTCCAGAAGGGGACTTGTGTCAAAAGGTGACAAAATGGATTCAAAATCAAGCAAATGTGGATAAGATTGTGCAGGAGGACAATGAGAACATGGGAACTAGTACTGTATTAGTTAAAACCTGTCAGACTTTGTGTGAGGTGGAGACTAAGATTAAAAAATCTGGAAAAGGAGAAAGGAATTAAAGAGGACAGGAAAGTGGGTGTCTTGTTGTTTCAGCCACAGGAGTTAGGGAGGTTGAGAGAGGAAGTTGAAATTCAGAAGGGTAGGTTGAAAGATGAGGAATAAAGAAGAACAAAAAGATGCAGGGTCCTTCACCACACCAGGCTTGGGTGAGGACACAGACTGTGAGCTTGAGATTTTCAGTTGGTACAGAATGGGGTTCTATGATGGAATCAAGAAGGAGAAAGGGAAAGGGTCACAAGTGTTCTTTTGTTTTCCGTGTACTGTCTCTTTAAAAAGTCTGTTCTCATTGTGAGTGCTTTCTTTTCGCTGTTGTGGGCAATGGCCCTTTTTAATGTTTGTTATGTGTTTCCCTTTTTGTGTAATGTAACAAAGGTTTTGTTTAGCTGTGAATCAGTTATTTCCAGTATTTTTACAGTTTGTAGGAAAGGCACGCCTGAAGAAAGAACAAAACGAAAGACAATGTAATGTAGTGGATTTTAGTAAGCATGTGCTATATTGATAATTTTATCTGTTTGTCTTGTGTTTAATATCTGTTTTGTCTTATGTTTAATTCAAATATTGATGAATTAAAATTGGAGTTATTGACGTTTATTGACCTATTAAATTATGGAAACCAGATTTTTGCTGTGGCCACATAAAATTCAGGTTCTTTTAAGGAAACGGTGAGCGTCTCAAATTCCAGACACAAGATCATCACATAAAAATTGGCATTTTGAATTTCTTAAATGCTTAATGATTTGAAGTAAATGTCGAGTGATTTGAAGTTAAGTTGTGTTGAGTATTGGTGAGCGTGAATTGCTGTGTTAAAATATTGGGACATCTTGAAGTAACTCTTTGTTTAATCATGTTTTACTGAAATGTGATAGCTGTTAGCAAACTGACCCTTTGATCTTGTGATTGATGGTGGTCAAACCAAAATGACCATGAAGAAGAAAAATAATGGTTAAAGGATCTCTGCTATCTCTGTGATAACGATCGGGAGTAGTTACTTGTACTGTAGAATTGTTTCATAGAATATTTAAAGTTAATAGAAGGAAATACTATTGATTTCTGCTGTTTTTAATGGATTTTCAATTACAAAGGATGGATAAAAATTGGCAAATCTTTTGTGCCTTCATGGCTCATGTTTTGAAAATTGGAAGTTAGAGATGTTGAAATTTATTATCCAGAGTTTAACTGTGTTAGGATCTTTGTACAGATCAAATAATATAGAGATGCACAAAGAGGGATGAGAAACTATTCAGTGCAGTAATCAAGCTTACATGACATACAAAGTGGGTTCATTACTACATTAAACGGAATCCAAGGTCTCTCAACAAAGTATTTGGTGTTATATACATAAGATTTTTTTCTTACAGAGCATTGCCCTTCTATTCTGTATAGAGAGCAGGCAGATAAAAAAAATTAAAGACCATGTGATAGTCCCTGGATTATAAGGATGTTTTGCTTTGGAGTTCAAGCATATTCCTTGAAGATGATACCACCTACCATTGATTGCACTAGTCATCAAAATAATAATGACATGAGACTAATCTTAAATAACATTTCACAATGGATTTCCATTCGGTTAGCAACCAAGAGCATGATGCCATTGCAACCAGCAGTTAAATCACAGTTGCTGGAGAACCAGAGGAATTACATCTACATCCGTCAAGCTACATGCGCTAACATGCTTTGAACCTGTTGTGTCAGAATCAAAGTATCTTTATCTGAACTGATTTATGAACAAAAGGCATTTCCTTCTTTCTCACAAACTAATCATTTTGAACCTTAGTGAAGGAGAACAACCTCTATTCCAACCCTAGCTATTTTTAAAATTATATAAAATAAAAATGGAAATTTCCATTTTTGCCACATCGTCCTTGTCATTCTCTAATATATCAGTGCATTTTTAATGTAGCATGCCCAAAACTGCACATAGTGCTCCAAATATGGCATCACCAATGATCTGTACAAGATTATAGTAATTTTTCAATGTTAATTGGCCTTTTGAGATGATCCCAGTAAATTATTAGCCTTGTTGATACTCTCAATGACTGATCAATAATCTAAACCCCCTTGCCTTCCTATTTTGCTAATAGATACCCCTTCATAATGTACACATTTCATATTCTCTCTTCAGTACATGATAGGTTCATTTTTTTTGTATTCCCTAGCAATTTGTAGCACCTTTATACTGGAATAGATCTTTACATCCAAGCACGTCCAAAAATGACAAGATTTTAGGAACAGGTGCCTGCCGTAGCCCAGTGTGAAATGGGTTACTAGTCTACCCGTCTCAATGCTAAGCTTTTGTATGTTATCAGGAAAACAGCATATTTTGCATTGTATTATTGCAAGTTCAATTGTTTAACTTAGAATCATAGAATCATAGAATGGTTACAACACAGAAGGAGGTCATTCAGCCCATAGAGCCCGTGCCAGCTCTTTGTAAGAGCAATCCAGTTAGTCCCACTCCCCTACTCTTTCCCAGTAGCCCTGCAAATTTTTCCCTTCATGTATTTATCCAATTCCTTTTTGAGAGCCATGATTGAATCTGCTTCCACCACCCTTTCAGGCACTGCATTCCAGATCATAACTACTTGCTGCGTAAAAAAGTTTTTCCTCATGTTGCCTTGGTTCTTTTGCCAATCACCTTAAATTTGTGTCCTCTGGTTCTCGACCCTTCTGCCAATGGGAACAGTTTCTCTTTATTTACTTTATCTAAACCAGTCATGATTTTGAACACCTCTATCAAATCTCCTCTTAAATTTCTCTGCTCTAGAGAGAACAACTCCAGCTTCTCCAGTCTATCCACGTAACTGGAGTTCCTCATCCCTGGAACCATTCTTAGATTACTATAGTAACAAACTTTGTCGAGCTTTGTCTTTTAAGATTTGCTCTGTTTTAACTTACCAACTCCAGTTAGCCACGTACAAAAAAAGAAAGCCACAAGGACATCTGACTTAGCAGCTACACAATACACAGATTATTCCTAATTTAAATTTTGGCATCCAGACAAGAATCCATGTTAAATATTTGACTTCCCTAAAATATACAAGAGGTGCCACTCCTGGTTCTCAACATGAAGTTAAAACATACATATGAGAAATCGTCCCATGAATAACACTTCACTATATTGAGCTGCAGCTTAAGGGAACCCAGTATTAGCAAGCCTCAGAACTAAAGAAGCATATTTCTGTGCTTCAGACTAATGAAGTTTCAGCAACTGTTTATGGCCAACATCAAACATTTAAGCTGTAAAATGCAAGTTTTTATACTTTTTTTCTTTACTAGGCAATCTTCTCTCCTCCTTTCCTTTTCTGATGGCAATGACTATTTACTGGGGTACAGTTACACAGATATCATCCTTTGGTACTTTACCTAAGTAGCCATTATTCATACGTGAGCCATGACTATATGCATTAGTGTGCTATTCAACAGGCAAGCCTAATCCGGTTTTAATTCAACATCCAGACAAACTTCCAGTAGGAGTAGCTGGATAACAGTCAAGAGTGGGAACTCACGCCGATTTTCCCCTTCCTAAATCAGGAGTGCTGAAGCCAACTGTAACACTTCTAACTCAGCACAGACCAGGAATCAAACTTGAAATTTCTTGGCTGCATGGCTAAGCTGGATAAATTCTCGGAGCTATAATTAAACCTGTAAGCAACTATTTATGTCCAGTATTGCAGATAACCACAATAACAAAATCCAGAAAACCGCGACAGCAGATTGATGTTGTGATTACGCACACTGACATACACAAACTTGCTAAAGATTTTACTTGCATGTAACTTAATAATGAATCAACAAAAAGAACAACTGTCTTTAGTGTTTTTGCAAAATTGACCCGTTTATTTTCAATGCTGTGTTTTACCTATAATAGGATTTCATATGCTGTGAAAAGTAAACAGGTTAGCAGACCGACATAATGCAATCAGGTTTCAGGTTTGTAGTAAGCAGTTGTCCTAACCTTAGTTTAGATTCATAAATAAGCAATAAAAATAACTAAGTCAAATTTTAAGTTTAGGGATAAAGAAATTCCACTCACTTTACCTGTAAATTAAAATCTACCGGAAAAAGATAATCTTTGTTGACTTGGCAAGACTTTCTGTTCCTGAGAATTAAATGTAGACGGACACAAGTGGAACAAGTGAGGCAATATTCAAATCAGCCAGTGAACGCTTTGGTTAATATTTAAACTCTCCTCCTTCGTTGATAAGGTGCTTATATTCTAGTTTAACAAGAATGCAGAACGAAGACGTTTTGGAGGTTATTTGACACCATTTTCCAGTGAACTGAATCAGGAAGCAAAATGTAAATACACAGACGAAAATACTCGCAATAACAATAGTTGCATTGATTGACTATATGCGCTTTACCAGGATGAGTGTGCGGTGTCCAGTTTCCTTTTGTTTGTGGGAAATGTTCTAGGATTTTGAGATAGCCATAACACCAAAATAATTTTTCCTGGAAACAATATTTAGTTTTGTCACTTATGGGGTGGCTGGACATGGGGAGCCATAGTAGTATAATGCCAGTACAATCCTTCCTTCTTAGTCACACAGTAACAGGCTGTGGTTCATTGAGTCTGACCCACTTTGGATGTTTTCCAATACTTTATCCTTTGATCTAAAAGTGGTCAAAACTAAACTAGAAGGAGCTTGTATTTTACTTGTAGGTACATTTTTTTGTAGGACATTAGAAAGAAAACAACCTCCCATTTAGTCTTACCAGATCTTCACGGTCAATCTCATTTGTGAACAATTACCTGATTTTTTTTTTAATATGCATATACTTATTTCATCACTTAATGTACTGGCATATTTTGAATTAAACAGAGTAAATAAAAGGTTTTGTAACAGCCCAAAGTTATTAGGGATCTTAAGCAACCCCTGAATATGCAACAAATTTAGCTACCACTAAGCCAATGCTGACAGCAAGGTCAATCAGAGTTTGATTTTTGTTGGTTATGGGACTTTGAAGATTGGAATGTGCTTATCAGCTTTAGACTGCAGCTTAGAAGCAACCGTCATCTTTAACAAAGTGTCAGATCTGGAGTGTCACATCTGCATTCACTAGATGTACTGTTTTTAATATACTCTCATGACATTGCACGTGATAAGGCAGACAATATAGTCTCTCTCTTACCTGTCTCTGTTGTCTTCGTGTTGCTGTTTCTCTCTCTGTCTCTCCTCTTCCGCTTCTTTTTCTGTGTTTATCCTTTGCTACCATTTCCTTAGCTCTTTTTGCTTCTTTCTCTTTCAGGTGGGGGTGGTGGCATGGCATGGTGTGGTATTAGTCACGGAAAATATTTTATTGACCTAGGATTCAGAATGTCTGTAAGAGCAAAAATGTCAGTCTGACCTCCCAGTGACGCAAGCACTGATTTCAAGAATGCAGAACAATTGTACCTTGCAGCGTTGGAGAGACACATACTGGCACTCCAGCAACAGAATAAAACATTGTACTTGACATGGTTTAATGTTCCTGACCATATAAAACAGCACCTCCTGTGACTTAGCGTGTAACATACCATGGAGATCAGCTCGTGCATATATAAAAATTGTACGCTTAGCACATATCTCCATCACCCATCAGGTATCATGATGAGTGATGGATGAGTGCAGCTCCAACAACACTCAAGAAGCTCGACACCATCCAAGATAAAGCAGCCCGCTTGATTGGCACCCCATCCACCACCCTAAACATTCACTCCCTTCACCACCGGCGCACTGTGGCTGCAGTGTGCACCATCCACAGGATGCACTGCAGCAACTCGCCAAGGCTTCTTCGACAGCACCTCCCAAACCCGCAACCTCTACCACCTAGAAGGACAAGGGCAGCAGGCGCATGGGAACAACACCACCTGCACGTTCCCCTCCAAGTCACACACCATCCCGACTTGGAAATATATCGCCGTTCCTTCATTGTCGCTGGGTCAAAATCCTGGAACTCCCTTCCTAACAGCACTGTGGGGGAACCATCACCACACGGACTGCAGCGGTTCAAGAAGGCGGCTCACCACCACCTTCTCGAGGGCAATTAGGGATGGGCAATAAATGCTGGCCTCACCAGCGACGCCCACATCCCGTGAACGAATAAAAAAAAAAATTCCTGTGTCACATTTCTAATGTCACATACGATATGCAAATTATGTACCAAATGTACACCTCATTTGGTCAATTTCTTATTCATAAAACAGCAGTAAATCAGAACTGAACACATATGAATCAAAGTGAGGAAAGTGGGCACATAAACCACCAGTGAGGATGTAAGTAATTTGTTTACGGTTCGGCCTTTAATCAAAAAGGCTAGGAGTATGTCTTGTTCCAATGCGGAAAGGTTTTATTGAGAAGTTACAAGGTAAGTAGTGAAAGATGTTAAAATATAATACGTTGCGATACAACCTGGCAAAGTTTTACATCGACAAGGTGATCAAACTCAAATGGCCCTTGTGATAAGATATTGAGTGGCCCAGTTTTCGCTCCGAGTATATTCTAAATAGTACGCTTTAAGTCTCAATTTATATATGTTATAACCACCCATTGGTTCTCACACGGCTTTGAGCCCCCCTCCTCTCTTTTTGGGCACATTACGAGTCAGTGGACAAGTAGCAGAATGGATAGCAAACTGGTTACAAAACAGAAAACAAAGAGTAGGGGTTAAAGGTAGTTCCTCAGACTGGCAAAAGGTGGGAAGTGGTGTTCCACAGGGATCGGTGCTGGGACAACTATTGTTCACCATCTACATAAATGATCGGGAATTGGAAATACGATATCAAAATTTGCAGATGACACCAAATTGGGAGGTATAGTTAATACTGCAGATGACTGCGACAAAAAACAAGAAGGCGTTAACAAACTTGCAGAATGGGTGTGTAAATGGCAAATTAATTTCAATATGGATGAATGTGAGGTGGCACATTTTGGAAGGAGGAATAAGGTGGCCATCTACTCCTTGGATAATAAGACTCTAAATGGGGTAGAGGTGCAAAGGGATTGAGAGGTAAAGATTCACAAATCATTAAAATTAGCAACACAAGTTAACAAAATTATAAAAAGTGCAAACAAAGCACTGGGGGTGATTTCTAGAGGAATAGAATTCAAAAGCAGAGAAATTATGTTAAACTTATATAGACTCTTGGTTGAACCACAATTAGAGAGTACTGTGCACACTTCTAGTCTCCACATCACAAAAAGGATATAGAAGCACTGGAGAAAGTGCAAAAAAGATTTACAAGGTTGATACCAGAACTAAGAGGGTACAACTATCAGGAAAGACTGAACAGGTTGGGGCTCTTTTCTCTAGAAAAGAGAAGACTGAGAGGTGACCTGATAGAGGTCTTTAAAATTTAAAGGAGTTCAATTTGATGTTTCCAATTGTGGGGGAATTCAAATCTAGGAGCCAGAAATTCAAGATAGTCACCAATAAACACAATAAGGAATTCAGGAGAAACTTCTTTACTCAGAGAGTGGTGAGAATGTGGAACTAGCTGCCACATGGAGTAGTTGAGGCAAATAACATTGATGCATTTAAGGGGAAGCTAGATAAGTACATGAGGGAGAAAGGAATAGAAGGATATGTTGATAGGGTGAGGTGAAGTGAAGTGGGAGGAGGCACGTGTGCAGCATAAACACAAGCATAGACCTGTTTTGTCAAATGGCCTGTTTCTATATAATTCTATGTAATTTTTGTTACTTTTATATACAGCCCATAATATGGCTGTGATGACATGCATGCAACAGATAGTTACAGAACATGTGAGGTTTTTTTTGGTCTAAAAGTATGTAAAGATATGAGTGGAAAAGCAATTTAAGGTGAAGCCTGGGATATAAAGGGCAGCATGCTATCTCAAGGGCATTTATGGTAAGCAATTCAAACACAGTGTAAGAGGAAGGTCATTGAATGTTGCACATTACTTGGTACAGTGCATGCTTAGAAGGTGTACCTAAATTCACTTATCTTGCTTGACCTAAACCCAGGAGCTCACCAGAAATATTAAAATGTGGCTGACCCCAGAAATGATGGTGGAGTCAGCACTCATAATGTCAAGTGGGTGTGATTCATGATTTGTCCTTCTTTCAGTCAGAAATACACCCGATTGGAAAATCTAGGTTTTAGAGTCATTCAAGATCCAGAGGGATGCTGTGATAGGGGACAGTTGATTTGGAGATATGACCTAAGATGGGCTGAATGACTTTCTTAGCCTGTATGTATCTCGTGATTTACATTTGAATACAAAAATGCTAACCAAAGAAAGTGAGGACTCAGCAACACAACATTGCGGGAGACAATCTGACAGTCAATTAATGTAGTTGTTTAAAGAATAAAGATAATTGGAAATGTGAGACCATATGTCGCTGGCGGTTTCATGTATTGGCCTTCTTGCTGACAGGGACAGCCGTCCCTGTGGTACAAGTTGTCTGCAGGTCAGCCTCTAGGAAATGACATAGCTGCATGGCAGTCTCCTTCATGAAGTGGATGGATCATAAATAGGTAATTTCTGAGATGCCCAGGAAGGCACAGCAAATGCATGTTCCTGGATTACTGACGGGTACATAATGCATCAGGTGGCTTTGCACTTGCATTTGGTATCCAATCAAGAAATTGTCTCCCTCATCTAAATCAGGGAGAGCTATAAGAACCCACAAAAGCTTTCCCATCCTCAGCAAATTGAATTTCAGCAGCAAACCACAATACTGTAGAAAAGTATTAGGGAAAAAACCTTACAACAGAAAAGTGGCACGCTTTACACCAACAGAAACTAATGTAGGGAGCAAAATATAATTACATTTCAATGTTTCTTCAAAAGAAAATATAAGCTTTGCAGCAACTTTTCCAACAGTCCAGGTTCTGCAGGTCAAGCCTATGCATCAGTTATGTACCATTTTATAATGGCAAAGTTAGCATTGGGAGTGGAGCTTAATTGAAGGACGGGAAATTTGGGATTTTGCATAATCTTGCTGTTGAAATGGTGGGTGCTTAGCCATTAGTGCAGCTTCCATTTCCCACAGTAAGGTTCCCCAGGTTTCACTCATCCCTTTGCTATCTGCTCCTCTCTCAGCATCGATCCCACTCACCATGTTTTTGATGCTGCTCCCGACGCTGCCTGACTTATCCTGCCCTGTTCCTCTCTACCCACCCCCATTCTCCAATCTCCCTGTTATCAGGCCGCATCTAAGTCTACGCTGCTCTAAAGTAAATAGACCCAGCTCTTTATGCCTATCTGTGTAATTAAGGTTCTTTAAGCTAGGAATTATTCTCATCGCTCTCCTTTGAACCTTTTCCAAGGCTATTATATCACCACCAAGTAAGGGACCAAAACTGGGTGCAGTATTCCAGGTGCAATCCTGTACAATGACAGAAGGTGGTCCTTTGATTTGTATTGAATGGTTCAATTAATACAACCCAATAAGATTAGCTTTAGTTACAGCCTCTCTACATTGGTCATGAACCTTCAGTGATCTGTGTACAATAATACTTACATCTTTTTCTCTCTCAACCTCTTTCAGTATTATTCCCTGTAAATGATAGCGTATTCTGTGTTGGTCCTACCAACATGCATGACACTACATTAATGTGTTATTTGCTGTTTTGATATTCTGTGTGCAGGCAGGCCTTCATGGGAGCTTCTCTAGGTTCACAGGCCATTCAAAGGTACACCTGCTGCTGCTCCCGAGATGCCCTTCCACACCACGCATTGCAGCAGGCCCGAGTCCACAGGCACAATGGTGAACGATGACCATAGGCCATGAGGTTGAGGACGAGGGGGGATAGTGTTCCACGGCAACAGTGAGTTCCTCACAACTTAATGGTGAGGGGTAAGTAGGGATGTTTTATGGAAATGATTGATGGTGCAGTAAAGAAGCAGAGGGTTATCGTTGCTTTCCAGGATGACCCTGGAGTAGTAGACAGTCTTTGTAGAGGAGGGTGAGGCCTGACAGCGCTTGATATTGTCCATCCTGATATGGTGATGGATGGTTAAGCGTGTTATACACCGGATACACCCAAGCCTGTGGCTCTTGGGCTTGCAGGAGTGAAGATGGGGGCCATACCAGAGGAAGAAATGAAGGAAGGAAAGAAGTAAAGGAACCAGAACACGGCAGCCAATTTGCACACAGCAAGTTCCCACAAACGGCAATGAGATGGTAAGAACATAAGAACACAAGAAATAGGAGTAGGAATAGGCCACATGGCCCCTCGAGCCTGCTCCGCCTTTCAATCAGATCATGGCTGATCTTCAACCTCAACTCCACTTACCTGCCTGATCCCCATATCCCTTGATTCCCCCAGAGTCTGGTATGTTTTTTATGTCTTCTACTGTGAAGACAGACACAAAATATTTGTTTAATGTCTCTGCCATTTCGTGATTCCCCATTATAATTTCTCCTGCCTCAGCCTCTAGGGGACCAATGTTTACTTTCGCTACTCTCTTCCTTTTTACAAATTTGTAGAAGTCTTACAATCAGTTTTTATATTTCTTGCTAGTTTACTTTCATATTCTATTTTCTCTCTTTTTATGAATTTTTTGGTCGTCCTTTGCTGGTTTCTAAAACTCTCCCAATCCTCAGGCTTAGTACTCTTCTTGGCAACATTATAGGCCTCTTCTTTTAATCTAATACAATCCCTAACTTCTTTTGTTAGCCACAGATGGATCACTTTTCCCATGGAGTTTTTATTTCTCAATGGAATGTATATTTGTTGAGAATATTGAAATATTTCTTTAAATGTTTGCCATTGCTTTTCAACCATCATACCCTTTAATTTGGTTTCCCAATCTACCTTAGCCAACTCGCCCCTCATACCCATGTAATTGGTTTTATTTAAGTTTAAGACTTTAGTTTCTGACTTAAGTACGTCACTCTCAAATTCAATGTGAAATTCTATCATATTATGATCTCTCTTCCCCAGAGGATTTCTTACTGTGCGATTACTAATTAACCCTGTCTCATTACTTAAGACAAGATCTAAAATAGCCTGTCCCCTGGTTGGTTCCATGACATATTGTTCTAGGAAACTGTATTGAATGCATTCCAAGAACTTGTCCTCCAGACTACCTTTGTCAATTTAATTTGTCCAGTCTATATGAAGATTAAAGTCCCCCACGATTACTGCATTATCTTTGTTACAAGCTCCTATTATTTCATGATTAATACTCTGTCCAACGGTATAGCTACTATTAGGGGGCCTATAAACTACTCCCACCAATGTTTTCTACCCCTTCTTATTTCTTATTTCCACCCATACTAATTCTATTTCCTGATCTTCCGAGCCAAGATCCTTTCTCACCACTGTCCTTATGTCATCCATTATTATTAGGGCTTTCCATTCCCTTTCCATTCTGCCTGTCTTTTCTAAACGTCATGTACCCTGGAATATTTAGTTCCCAACCTCAGTCACTTTGCAACCATGTCTCTGTAAGGGCTAGTAGATCAAACCCATTTATCTCTACTTGTGCAACTAACTCATCCATCTTGTTACAAATGCTCCGTGCATTTGGATAAAGGGCCTTTAATTTTGACTTTTTACCATTTTTTCCTGCTTTGACATTATTTGCTGATGCCCTATTATTGATAAACTCTCTGTCCCTTCCTGCCACACTCTGCTTATCTTTACACAAATCACTACGCTGCTCTGTTGCTTGACTTTCCTCATTAGATTTCGAAATTTCCCCTCGCCTGATCCCTCCCTCCCCCTTTTTAGTTTAAAGCCCTGTCTACAGCCCTCGTTATTTGATTCGCCAGTACGCTGGTCGCATCCTGGTTTAAGTGGAGCCCGTCCCAACAGAACAGCTCCCTCTTTTCTCAGTACTGGCGCCAGTGCCCCATGAATTGAAACCTGTCTCCCACAGCACTCTTTGAGCCACACATTTAACTCTCTGATCTGTTTGCAGGTAGTAATCCAGAGATTATTACCTTTGAGGTTCTGCTCATTAATTTAGACCCTAGCTCCTCAATCGGTCTCAGCAGAAGCTCATTCTTAGTTCTACCTATGTCGTTGGTTCCTACGTGGACCACGACAACTGGATACTCCCCCTCATGCACCAAGTTCTTTTCCAGCTGTGAGGCGATGTCCTTAAACCTGGCATCGGGCAGGCAATACAGCCTTCGGGACTCTTGGTTGCGGCTGCAGAGAACAGAGTCTATCCCCCTGACTATACTATCCCATACCACTACCACATTCCCCTGGTGTTGGTGAAGTGGCAGGGTGGGACTTATGCCTGCCCACGCAATCCCACCAGCAGCTACTCGCAATGTGGAGGCCTCACTCCCCCAACAGACAAGGGAGTTTCGTTGGAGTTTTTACAGATCATGCTGATAGCATTCAACAAGGTTCCATGTAAGAGACTGTTAACAAAAATGAGAGCACATGGAATTGGAGGCAACCTATTGGATGGGGAATTGATTAGTAGGTCGGAGACAGAGAGTAGGGATAATGGGTATATACTCAAATTGGTAGGATGTGACTAGTGGTGTCCCCCAGGAATCTGTACTGAGGCCTCAGCTTTTTACTATATTTATAAATGACTTAGATGAACGAATAGAGAGCTGTATATCAAAGTTTGCTGACAACACTATATAGTGTAGATGGGAGCAGAAAGTTGCAAAGGGACATTGATAGATTAAGTGAGTGGGCAAAACTGTAGCAAATGGAGTTTAATGTGGAAAGTGAGGTCATCCACTTTGGACTTAAGAAAGATAGATCAGCGTATTTCTAAATGGCGAGAAACCAGGAACTGTGGATGAGCAGAGAGATTTAGAGGCCCAAATGCAGAAATCACTAAAAGCTAGTGGATAGGTACAAAAAATAATTAAAAAGGCTAATGGAATGTTGGCCTTTATCTCAAGAGGGCTGGAATACAAAGGGGTGGAAGTCATGTTGCAGCTCTGGTTAGACCCCATCTAGAGCACTGCATTCAGTTCTGGGCACTGCACCACAGAAAGGATATATTGGCTTTGAAGGGGGTGCAGCGCAGATTCACTAGAATTATACTGGGCTAAAAGGGTTAAATTATGAGAACAAGTTGCATCGACTAGGCTTGTATTCCCTTGAGTATAGAAGATTATGGGGTGATCTAATTGAGGTGTTTAAGATGATTGAAGGATTTGATAGGGTAGATAGAAAGAAACAATTTTCTCTGTGGGAGAGTCCAGAACAAAGGAGAATAACCTTAAAATTAGCACTAGGCCATTCAGGGGTGATGTTAGAAAGCACATATTCACATAAAGGATAGTGGAAATCTGGAACTCTCTCCCCCAGAAAGCTGTTGAGGCTGGGGGTCAATTAAAAATTTCAACACTGTGATTGATAAAATTTTGTTAGGCAAGGGTATTAAGGGATATGGAGCCATGGCGGGTAGATGGAGTTAAGATACAGATCAACCATGATCTAATTGAATGGCGGAACAGGCTCGAGGGGCTGAATGGCCAACTCCTAATCCTATGTTCCTGTGGCAGTCCAGGAGATCAATGTAGCCTCTAGCCAAACATTAGGAGGAGACTGTAGCAGTTGCTGTCACTTCTCAATTGGCAACAGTTACTGCCCGCCCTTGTGTTTGAACTTAGCAACTTCCCCCCGCTGTTCATTTAATTCTGGTGGGTGCACTGCTAGCTGAATGATCAGGACCACAGAGGGGTCATGGGAAGGAAATCATGGCAGAAATCGAGGTGGCCAGTTCTGGTGCAGAATTTTGGCTGAGGTAGCCTGCCCCACTCCACTTGTCAGACCACCACCCAGAAGTGGGTGGATTCCAGAAGGAAGGTCCAGGCCTTTATGTCAGAGGAAGTTGTGAACAGTCTGCTGCTCAGACCACACCTTGACTCCCTTGTGCAGTGCTGGTCACTGAGGCTGTGCTGTGGCCAGTGCAGAGAAAAGCCACAAGGAGGATCGCTAGTATAGGAGAAATCAACATAAATTCAAATGTAGGAATGATATCAAGAAATCATTCTTCACACTAAGATAGATCAACACTTGATTCCAGGCAAGCCAAGTGGCCATGCTCATCCATAGTTATCCTGTGATCACTTTTTCTTAGAGTCATACAGCACGGATAGAGGCCCTTCGGCCCATCAAGAAGAGAAGGAGGATGAGCAGCATTCATAGATACACATAACCAACTGGCAGGGCAGCTGTAAGAATGAGAAGGAGGCATTGCGCAGTTTGTGTTGCCTGCAATTCCCAACAGCTATGGCCTGTGTTCCAAAAGACACTGCGTTATCTGCAACTGTGGAGTGGAAGCCAATGCTGCTGTCCGTTGACCCCATACCTGTCTGCCAACTTTCCCACAATTCCATGTTTGAACCTCTCCGATCAGGTTTCGGCAATAATCAAAGTCAAAAGTGGCATCTTCTGTGACTGTGGCCTCGGTGCACTATCCCTCTTCATCTTTATTTCAGTAGCTTCTAAACGCGGTTAATCACACCATCTTTCTCCAACATCCAGTCTTGGAAGAACTGCAAATTCCTTCAATTAAACATTGGGAAGACCAAAGACATTGGGCCCGATATTACCAGGGCGGCGGGTTCGCGGCGGGGGATCGATTGGGAGTGTGGGTAGCGCGTCCGGTGAAATCAGTCTGCCCCGCGCGCAATCGCAGGCTGATTGGATCCACTTACCTGTTCTTCCGGGTTCCCCATTGCTAAGCTGCGCGGCGGGCGGACTCTCTCTGCGATTGCCTTCCCTCCTGCTGTGCAGGTGGATGTGTCACAGCACTGTGTTGTGGAGCTCCACGTGTCAGAGGTGGACGGCGTGGCCGGCGAGGCTGGTGATGCTGTTCGCCCTCCGAGGAGGTCATGACTGCAGCTACGGCGGCCCCCATCCGGAATCTGCAATTCTGAGGGAGTCCGCAAGGTAGGTACATGTGTCTGGACACTGGGGTAAGTGTGCAAGTTGGTGAATTTTATTGTTAGGAGGAGGGTGGTGGAGGCCAAACATTGTCCAAGGTGACAGAGTGGCCTCCTGCAATGAGTGAGGGTCTCCCCCCCCCACCACCTGTCAAATGGACCTTTGCAGCTGCCACAGGCTGATGACTGCATCACGTCCATTTCAACTGGGAGTGTTTCCCCCAGTACGGGAAACAGTCCCAGTTGTTTGCAAAATCCCACCCCTCCTAAAATATCATATTAATCAGGTCTCTAAACGACCTGAAATACCTAAATAAATACCTTAAGTGGCACCCCGCCGGCTTTAATTGCCAGCGGGAGTCCCAAATGCGGGGGCTGCGTGCGCATGTCAGCACGTCAGTGGGGAACCCGGAAATGGGGCGGGTTGGAGCCGGGCTCCCGACCTGCCCCAGGAATCCCCGATTTTCGTAGCCCCCCCCACCCCCGCCAGGAACGCACCCGATCGCGGGTGCTAAAATCGAGCCCATTGTCTTTTGTCCCCACCAAAAACTCCGTTCTCTCGCTACTGATTTCACCCCCCTCCCTGGCCACTGTCTCAGGCTGAAACAGACTGTTCACAACCTCGGCATCCTAATTGACCCCGAGTTGAGCTTTTGACCTGTATCTTCTCCATCACAAAGACCACTTACTTCCACCTCCACAACATTGCCCGTCTCAGCCCCTGCATAGGCCCATCTGCTGCTTAAAGCCTCATCAATGCCTTTGTTACCTCCAGACTTGACTATTCCAATGCTCTCCTGGCCAGCCTCCCATCTTCCACCCTCAATATACTTGAGCTCATCCAAAACTCTGCTGCATGTATCCTAACTCGTACCAAGTCTTGTTAACACTTCACCCCTGTGCTTGCTGACCTACATTGGTTCCCAGTCCACCAACACCTTGATTTTAAAATTCTCATCCTCATGTTGAAATCCAGATTATGTTACTGCCACTATGGTGGTGGCAATCGACGCGACCGCAAATTATCAGGACAATAGTGATACAACCAGGATTGTCTGCCCCCTGACTGACCTAGTTCTGACTGGCAAATTTTCCAGTCTCCGCTTTATTTAATTTTTTTGGACCACGTTTCTGCCTACACTTGGGAACTCACCAATGCCTGCAGCAGCTCACAGAGCAATGGAGCATCACCTCCAATAACAATGCAAATTTATACCAATAAGGCTAGTTGCCTTGATCCTCCCTCTCTTGATTAAAGAGGCTGCTGTTACTAAAAACACTTTCTTCTGGATTCCCCCTTTGCCTAGTAACATTGAATGCCTGTTGTGTCCATATGGGAATAATGTGCAGTATTAACGAGGCGATAATAATGGCAACTGACGTATATCATCACACCGTGATTGTTGCATCATTGAAATGGGTCCACCCATTTTTGGGCCAAACTTTTAAACCAAGTGCTTCTGACCTCGTGCAGAAATGACAGTGGAAAACTGGAACAAATGAGAAAATAGGCGGAGATCGGCAGAAGGAGTCTTGTCCAATTTGCTACCTGTGCCTGTCCCAGTACCACGGTAACACAGAGGAAAATGTGGCCAGGATCATTTACCTCTCCAAACAAAAAACTTTGGTCTCTTTTAAATTGTTTTCATGAAAAAGTGTCAGGTAGGCCTTTTTTTTCATTTAGGAAGGGGGGATAAAGCAGAATGATGTCACATACCAGTGAAATGATAACACATTTCAATGCAATTTACAGTATAATGTGTGCATGTAAACAAATGAAAAAAGATTGCCAGACAATTTTGCATAATGGCAGTCCACCTTTAAGAAAAGGTATTTCAGTGGCATCAATAGCATTGGGCTGGTCGGGATCTCATGTAATACTTGCTCATTGAGCAGAGAAAAGGCTAGCATGCATTGCCCAGGGGAAAATTACATGTAGGTAGGCATGTTTCTATAAAACAGTGCAGTTTTGGATAACATATCGGGCCACAAACAGAATCTAGAGCACCAAATTCTGAAGTACCAGCACAGAGAAAAATAGAGAAAAACAAAATAATAGATGGGAGAGAGGTAAGAGAAGGGAAGCAGCACTCTGGTGCTTTAAAGCACCGTGCCATTAGCTGCAAGGATCCTGGCCCGTAATTCACCACACAATGTGCTTCTGATCCTTGCCATGTTGTTAGGGGGGAAAAGCAAATCACCACAGGCTTCTGTGATTCATTCCTTGAATAAATCACACGCTTAGCACTTGAAATACTAAGATGGAGGCACAGCCACTGAGATTCAATAGGCTGTAAATCTCTCTCTAATGGAGCTGCTTCATTTCCTCAGGAAAAACATGGGAGTTGGTAGATCCAATTCACTAAGTAATGTGAGTATCATTTCTATCATTGCAAGTTTGGAGAATTGGCTATAACTAAAAAAGAAGTAAGTAGATTTAATAAGCTTAAATAAATTAGTTTGTAAGGAAAGGTGAAATGCACATAGTAAGTTTTAAAATTATGTGTACGCATACCTTTTAAAGCCTGAACCAGTGCCATGAGATAAGGTGCTGCTGTCATCTGGCAAGGTCAGCTCCCAATAATCAAATGAAACATCTGCACTTTAATCTTTCCTCAGCAAATGTGAGATTCCTGTGCATAGTGTATAATTTCTTCTTAGAAATATCCACACTAATCCATTATTGCTGTTGCAGCCTTGTACCACATTAAACGGATGGTGCCTTCCTTTGATGGTCTGTAAAATTATTTCAAAACTACTAAACTTTTAACCCCTTGAACATTCAGCTTCCTATTTAATTCCTATATCCAAAGATCTCCAAGCCAGTTTATTGACAAAAAAATGTCCTGGTGTAGATTTATGGTCTTGGATTACAGAAAGTAGAATTGGAGCAGCATTTAGAACCAAACAGCATTTAAATTCATTGTGTTCTGTGGTCTTGTTTATAATGTGGAAATCATGCCTTCCCATGCGCACAGTCCTGTTGCATGGGAAGGACTGTGCGCATTTCAAGGTCCCCTCATTTAAACATATACATTGACAGCACAAGCTTAACTCTCCAGTGGAGTGGGAGCAGCTTGGAGGAAATTCCTGGCCATCGAACTTTGCTCGTGAGATGTTAGGGAAGCATTTTGGATAGAAAATAAAGCAAGAAAAATGTAGATGAATTAGGATATTTGATCTATCTAACTTCATCCATCCAGAAAAAGCTACTGTGCTGCTATCATAAACAATGCAAGGTTTTTGCCTCCACTGCCCTCATTTTGCCTTTCACCAGCTTGGACATATGGCCTTATCCTACTGACAAAGTTTACCTTGAAATAGATTTAACTTTTCTGTCTTTAATATTTTACATACCTCTATAAACTTCCTTCTCAGTCATTTCCCTTTGTACATGGTCTATGAAAGGAATGGACTTGATGGGAGAATAGTCTTTTCCATTCCATTCTTTCCGATGTTTTAAATATGTAACTAGGTTCTTGAGTTGTTTAATATGTAGTCAAAAATCTCCAACCTGATTCTCACTACAAGAAATACTGTTATTTAGGCACTATAAGGGATAAACATTCCAAATACCCGGTCCTGGCATGTGGCAGGAGTATGTATCATAAAACTGCAGTCCTAACCCGTGGTTTTGCCATATGCACTCCTGGCACATATTTCACCCTCAATATGTGCTACTCTAAGGCTGCAATTATATAGATATTTTTGAGATAATTGGCAAAAGAAGCAGAGTGGAGATGAGGAGAATTTTTTACATGCAGCGAGTTGGAATGCATTGCCTGAAAGGGTGGTGGAAGCAGATTCAGTAGTAACTTTCAAAAGGGAATTGGATATATACTTGAAAAGGAAGTATTTGCAGGGCCATGGGAACGAGAGCGGGGCACAATGGTCCGAATGGCCTCCAATGCTGTCTGATTCTATGTTGCCACTTTTACTGTGATGCCAAACAGTTTTGACTGTGCATTGTTATGAAAGTGGCAGTATAATACGGGAGATGGCAGTCTCACTCCCAAGTGCTCTAAACCCAGGATGTGTAAGACCACCTTCAAAAGGCCCCTTTCACTGGTTTCAGCTTGCACTAGGTGTAGTTTAACTCCAGCCAGTGCAAATCTACATTTAAGAGTGACCAGGGTTTCTGTTGGACCCCGAGGGCACTTCAAAAATTGACATTTTGATGTTTTAATATTACGAGAAAGTGCTCCCCCAACCCGGTGAGTGGAACTCTGTGCATGTGTTTAAGAGAGCTCTAGATTGTCAGGAATTATGTGCTAGGCTATGCTCCTGACACATCACTGCTGACAACCCGTAGCAACATGTCAGGCCCATAAATGCAGTTTGTGAGGTTTGCATTGCTGTTCCAAGGCCAGCAGCTGCAATGGAACATCAGCCTAAGCTTATTAAAAATGTGTCCAGGATATTTTTGTACTTCAGCACACTTTGTATGGTAAATTTTGCAAGCCTTCGCTTACAGCGCAGAATCTCACTCGATGGGAGTGTGAATTGGAGAATTAGGTACTAAAGTCAACTTATCTTATTTGCACTGCTCCTGATTTTCCAGTCATTAAGTGATAGGGAAATCAGGAATGCCACAAATTGAGTATACTGACCATTGGGAACTGAACTCCACATTTGACAAATCATCAGTTCCCTGAATTCAAAGGAAATTGAAATAATTTTAAGTCAAATTGTGCCATCTAGTGGTTTCATTCTGTCAACAAAATATTCTGTGAAACTGCACTTCCCCAGGTCCTAAATCCTGCTTAAAAAGAAAGACTTGCATTTATATAGTGCCTTTTATGACCTCAGGATATCCCAAAGCACTTTACAGCTAATTAACTACTTTTGAAATGTAGTCACTGTTGTAATGTAGGAAATGTGGCAGCCAATTTGCACACAGTAAGATCCCACAAACAGCAATGTGAAGCTGACCAGATAATCTGTTTTAGTGATGATGGTTGAAGGATAAATATTGGCCAGGACAATGGGGAGAACTCCCCTGCTCTTCTTCGAAATAGTACCATGGGATCTTTTACGTCTACCTGAGAGGGCAGATGGGGCCTTGGTTTAACGTCTCATCCGAAAGATGTATAACAAACTAATGAACACAAACTATTTTTTTTGTATTTAATACGTTTCTTACAATTGCTGGTTATCAAAAAGTTGGTCTTAATACACTTCCTTCACAATATGTGGGTGTAGGCATGTTGGAAATATGTGTACATTTTTTTGTTACAACTCTCTTTTATTTTGGTGCCCAAAATTTCAAGGGTTAAAACTGAATTGTGCATGTTGTGTTTTATTTAGTTCATATGAGAGCATGAGTGGATGGCCCTACCTGGAAAAGGTGTGGTTATGTATCAATTTTTAAAACTGATTTTGTGGAATTTTGACAATATTTTTAGCTATATTTTGTGACCCGTGAGGCACTTTCAACTGTTTCAGTTTGGGTGGGGTGGGGTGGGGGGGGGGTGGATGGAATGGGGGTCGGAAGGCAGGAGAATTAAATCTTTAACTGAGTGAGCCATTGAAAAGGATTGTGGGATGTTGAGTCTGTGTCCGCAGTACCTCACAGTATGGTTGTTTGGCTGTTTGAGCAGAGGTAAGGTACTTCCTTGGAGATGATGGCAACAACATACAAGTCCACTTGAGCCTAGAGGACAGTTGCATAGCATCATTACAAGAGTTCTGGTCACCTTGAAGAAAGTCGTGTGCCCAGTGTCTAAATGATTGAGTCACAGTGCAAGGGAAAAGTAAAAAGAGTGAAAAATAACTTCAAAAATAATTAAAACTTTTGCTTTCCTAGTTGCCATTACAACCCTGTATCTTCTCTTTGTACTTCTTCATAAACCACGATACAAAAACATGGGGTAAATTTGTACATTTATTATTTCCTCTGGTAGATCTCCAGTTACATTGCTCATGAGTAGTTGGAGCCTGAAATGCAGTTTCTGATATTCACCATGATGGGATGGCATCAGTAATAAATCCAATGAATTAAAAGTTAAATAATTATTCAGTATAAACTCAAATAAATTCACCAAATTCTAAATCAGAGAAAGCATATTATCCCGCCTATACCCCATGTTTTCATCAAGTGCATCATCTTGAATGTCAAACTTATAAAAATGAAAGCTAACAATAATTTTCCTAAGATTTTAGGACAGATTGGAAATAAATTCCATGTGTTATCTCTGTTGTTAATCCAGAATACTTGAGCACTATTGTAGGACAATTTGTCAGCAATGACTTGAGTTTTGGGGTTGGGAAGTGGAGCACAAAGCTGGGGAGCGGGAAGGAGGATTTTTTTAAATTAGGTAAGTTGCAGGTCTTGGGATCAGGGAGGAGGTGAGCCCACAGATGAGGAGTGGGTCTTGAGACTGCTGCCATTACCATAAAAAATGAAATCCAATTGATAATCGATTAATGGTCATGAGATTACAACCGATTAATGAAAAGAGGTTAGCGGGAGCAACAGGAGGAAGATTTTGTGGTCATGCGATTCCCATGGGTCAATCAAGTTACTAGAAAAGTACTCTGGATTTATTTGTATCTCTGTGATCCATTGGTTTTTACCTGTCCCTGTGATCAGTTTGTTATCCTTGTAATAAAGCCAGGGACTGCTGATGCTGCAAACCCAAAACAAAATCAGAAAATGTGGGAAACTCCCCACAGGTCAGTCAGCATCTATGTAGAGAACAGATGAGTTAACGTTTTGGGTGTGGACCCTTTGTCAAAATTTTCTGATGGCTGCCATTGCTTGTCATGTAGACTCTGTCAGTCTATGGATCATTGAAAATCTGAAAACTTTACAAAAGAGTCACTATACCATGGGCCAATTGGCCCACTAGAAAAGGACACTCTCATACTTAATCTTTTTCTAATAACATATAGATTACTTTTTGGAATAATTTCCTAAATCCCTTTATTTTAGAATGATTCCTAAGCAACAAAAATTGCCTAAGTACTAATATTTTTAGTCACTAACTCATCTCCCATGGTGGATCTCTGGTGAATTGGAAGTCAGACTGTTTAAAGGGGGTAGGGGTGCTGGGGTGTGTGTCGGAGAGGTTCATAGTTTCTGGAAGGATTTGGAAAGACGTTTATGAGGTATATAAATAAATAAATTTGTTCCCTTCAAATACCACAGTTACATAAATCTGTGCATATCTCACAAGGGGAGCAACTCTGTTTAGGATATCAAATGAACACTCTGTCTCGTCTGTTTAGGTTGCAGGTTTTAATGTTGGAATAAAATATTATAAAATTTAGGGAATAGGGTCAAGAGAGCAGAAGCTCGGTAGCATGGACAAAATGAGCTCGGAGAGGCCTTTGCTTTGTGTACTATACACTTTAGAAAATGCATTGTGCTCAGAGAGACTCAATGGCCTGGTTTTTACTTGCTGAAACTGTCCGTTTTCAGGTGGTATAGAGGCAGCTTGACAAGTAAAATGAGATGAAGAGGTCTTCTCCTGCAACTGTTCAAGAGGGCTTCTCCTGCAGCGGTTCAAGAAGGCGGCTCACCACCACCTTCTCGAGGGCAATTAGGGATGGGCAATAAATGCTGGCCTCGCCAGCGACGCCCACATCCCATGAACGAATAAAAAAAAACTTAGCCCCAAAACTTGGTTGCTATGGTTTCTCTCCTGCCACCCTGCTGTAACGCTGATTTGGCTGCCCATGGCCCACCTTGATGCATGCAGATAAAGTCAGGGGGCATGACTTAATTTTGCACAAAGCTTCCCTGATTTACCACCCATTGACTGCCCCCACAAATCACCACCACTATAAAGGTGTAATGTGGGGCCTAAATGTTGTACCAGGGGTGAGAAAGAATCGGGAAGGTCATATAGATTACACAGCGTAGCAATCCTGCAATGGTGCTTTGGTTGGAAGTGATTTGTAGTATTTAAAAGCTGCAACATCTTTTTACTAAGAGGCATTTGCTGATTTTTTTCTGGCTATATAAAAAGCTGTATTTAGGGAAATAATACATTTCTGTCTGGATATTCCATTGGTCTTGCGCTTTGAAGAGGAGGAAGATGAGTTTGTGGAGGAGGAGCAGATAGAAGCCAGGAGAATGCAGTATCATGCACCAGACAACACCTAATGTGTAGGTATCACGCCACAGGGTCTACAGATGAATGAGTTTCAATCTGGATATTTCTCCTAGGCCGTGTCTGAGAAGGCTAGTTTCCCCTGAATACAGTAAGTGAGATATGTCAGAGGTTGGACCTGACCTGCCTCTTTCCACCAGGGGCACAGCTTTGTTGGTGGCTGTAAAGGTGAAAACTAAACATTTATGCATCCAGATGTTTCCATGCAACTTCTGGTGATATTACTCACATAAATCACAAGAACTTTTTTAGTCAGTACATCGCAGGCCCAACAAGAGAGGGGCCAGTTCTGGACTTAGTTTTAGGGAATGAAGCTGGGCAGGTGGAAGGAGTATCAGTAGGAGAGCATTTTGGTGGTAGTGATCATGAACCAGTAGTTATGGAAAAGGACAAAGATAGAACAGGAGTAAAAGTTTTCAATTGGGGAAAGGCCAATTTTACTAAGCTGACAAGTGATTTAGCAAAAGTGGACTGGTAACAGCTACTTGAAGGTAAATCAGTGTCACAACAATGGGAGGCATTCAAGGAGGAGATAGTGAGGGTTCAGAGCAAATATGTTCCCACAAAGAAAAAGGGGAAACTCCCAAATCTAGAGCCTCCTGGATGTCAAAGAGCATACAGGGTAGGACAAGGCAAAAAAGGGAAGCTTATGTCAGACACCGAGAGCTCAATACTGCAGAAAGCCTAGAGGAGTATAAGAAGTGCAGGGGTGAAATTAAAAAGGAAATTAGGAAAGCAAAGAGAGGCCATGAAAGAATATTGGCAAGTAAAATCAAGGAAAACCCAAAGATGTTTTATAAATACATAAAGAGCAAGAGATAACTAAGGAAAAAGTAGGGCCTATTAGAGACCAAAAAGGTAACCTAGGTGAGGAGGCGGAAGATGTGGGTATGGTTCTTAATGAATACTTTGCGTCTATCTTCACAAAAGAAGGGGACGATGCAGAAATTGTAGTTAAGGAGGAAGTGTGTGAAATATTGGATGGGATAAACATAGTGAGAGAGGAAGTATTAAAGGGCTTAGCAGCTTTGAAAGTAGACAAATCGCCAGATCCGGATGAAATATATCCCAGGCTGTTAAGAGAAGCAAGGGAGGAAATAGCGGAGGCTCTGACCATCATTTTCCAATCCTTTCTGGCCTCAGGCGTGGTACTGGAGGGCTGCTAATGTTGTACTGTTGTTTAAAAAGGGAGAAAGGAATAGACTAAGTAATTACAGGCCAGATTGCCTAACCTCGGTGGTGGGCAAATTATTTGAAACAATTCTGAGGGACAGTATTAATCATCATTTAGAAAGGTATGGATTAATCAAGGACAGTCAGCATGGATTTGTTACGGGAAGATCGTATCTGACTAACTTGACTGAATTTTTTGAGGCGGTAACAAGGATGGTTGATGAGGGCAGCACATTTAATGTAGTCTACATGGATTTTAGCAAGTGACAAGGTCCCACATGGCAGACTGATCAGAAAAGTAAAAGCCCATGGAATCCAAGGGAAAGTGACAAGTTGAATCCAAAATTGGCTCAGTGGCGCAAAGGGTAATGGTCGACTGGTGTTTTTGTGACTGGAAGGCTGTTTCCAGTGGGGTTCTGCAGGGCTCAGTACTAGGTCCCTTGCTTTTTGTGGTATACATCAATGATTTAGACTTAAATGTAGGGGGCATGATTAAGAAGTTTGCAGATGATACAAAAATTGGCCATGTGGTTGATAGTGAGGAGGAAAGCTGGAGACTGCAGAAAGATATCAATGGGCTGGTCAGGTGGGCAGAAAAGTGGCAAATGGAATTCAATCCAGAGAAGTATGAGGTAATGCATTTGGGGAGGGCAAACAAGGCAAGGGAATACAGAATAAATGGGAGGATACTGAGAAGCGTAGAGGAACAGAGGAACCTTGGAGTACATGTCCACAGATCCCTGAAGGTAGCAAGACAGGTAGATAAGGTGGTTAAGAAGGCATATGGAATACTTTCCTTTATTAGCCGAAGCATTGACTATAAGAGCAGGGAGGTTATGCTAGAACTGTGTAAAACACTAGTTAGGCCACAGCTTGAGTACTGCGTACGTTTCTGGTCACCACATTACAGGAAAGATGTGATTGCACTAGAGAGGGTACAGAGGAGATTTACGAGGATGTTGCCAGGACTGGAGCTGGGGCTGTTTTATTTGAAACAGAGGAGGCTAAGGGGAGATTTATTTGAGGTGTATAAAATTATGAGGGGCCTAGATAGAGTGGATAGGAAGGCTCTATTTCCTATAGCAGAGGGGTCAATAACCAGGGGGCATAGATTTAAACTAATTGATAGAAGGATTAGAGGGGAGTTGAGGAAAATGTTTTTCACCCAGAGGATGGTAGGGGTCTGAAACTCACTGCCTGGAAGGGTGGTAGAGGTAGAAACCCTCATCGCATTTAAAAGGAACTTGGAAGTGCACTTGAAGTGCCGTAACCTACAAGGCTACAGATCAAGAGCTGGAAAGTGGGATTAGGCTGGATGGCCCTTTTTTGGCCTGCACAGACATGATGGGCCGAATGGCCTCCTTCTATGCCATAAATTTCTATGATTTTAAATCAATCTGCACTACATTGGTGCATTAAACGGTTGACAAATACCCTGTTCATGTGCCCTGAGTTTTTTAACTTCCCTATGGACCCAGCAAAGCTGGGGTGGGGGGGCGGGGTGCGGGGAGAGGCGGCGTGGACAGTACAGGACATGAAATCAACTTTTTTCAAGCGGCTGGATTCCCCCAAGTGTAGGACGCCATTGATGAAGCAGCCATGATTCTTTTATTCTCAAACAATCCAGAATACCTGTACTGCTCAGCAAGAGCACTGTATCAGGATGAACTGATAGGAGACTGGGGTGCCCACTTCATCCATGACTGATAACTCCTTTCCATCATCTGAAACCAAAGGAAGTATTGAGTGCTACATGAGTAATATTTGATCACAGGATTGGATTCTCAAGTCCTGTTTCCATGGTCTTGATATGTCAGAGGAATCCTCCCAAAAGTAAAGTCCAGCAAGGCTTTCTGGAATTACATCCTCCATAATTTGGTCATTAGAAAGGGGTTGGGACTTCCACCCACAGATAAAGAGGAAGAAGGACACCCAGGAAAGAGAAGAGGTGGCACAGGACAACCTGCTGGCAGCACCATGTGCCATCAGATAGGATAACATGATTAACTTTTTACACTAGAAAGGGTGCATAACACAAAAAGCCCTTGATTATCCCTTGCCTTGCTCTCTGATAATCATTATCCAACTCTATGAAAGCTCTAATATCCTCTTGCAGAAAACACTTGCAAACAATCGCCACAAAAGAAAGGTAACAGGAAGGCTCCATTGAAATAAGACACAAACACTGAATTGCCAAATATTTACATATTTAATTCCTTCTTGTCCATTCATTATTCCCTATTATTATTACTACTACTGCTACTTATCACCATCAGTCTCCCTTTTCTGAAAAACTCTTTTCACTTCTGACCCTAATCTCTGACTCCCTTGTGGTGCTACCTCAGTGTCAGGGGCTTGTGAGATTTTGTGGCTGGGATTGTATTATGGTGCTCTCAAAGACTGAAGTGGTACTTATCTCAATGATTCTGATGTCCTTGCAGGACTTGCTTCTGGTATTGTGTCGCTTAAGGGTCCAATGCCTACTGCCCCCAAAGGTCCATCCTGTACTAGCATGGGAGAGGGTTGCATTGATGCAGCTGCATTGTCAACATCCAGAGAAACAGGGTCATCAGTGACCACTGCTTGCAACCCACAAGTGCTGGGCACAGGCTGTTATGCTAATGGTCTGCATGAGAGCAGATTGAACGCCCTAATTAAGTCCTAAAAGCCTAAAAGTAGAGTAGTTTTCAGGGCATCTGTTGAAGTAATTGTTGCTGCCTCTTGAGAAGCAACAATTGCCCTTAGTATTTCCTCCTGATAACTTGATGTTGTACAGATCTCCTGGACTGTCACATGCACCAGAGTGCTCTTCATGCCATGCGATACCTTATTCATGGTGTTGCAGATGTGGTTTTTGGACTCCTCCAACTTATCCACCTGCTGCAATACATGATAGGAGACTGTCTCCACTGTGTGCACATGAGACCTATGCTACCGATTTATAGATATTTTAAAGACTGGGCCCCTGAGCTCTTGGTTCTTGGGCTCCTCGGCTTAAAGCAATCGTGTCTGCCCCCTCTGGGGAGAGACGGCTGTTTCCTCATGATTCCTTTTCAGTTCCTCCTGCTCATTGGTGCTCTGTGACTCACCCTGTGATGTACCATCTGCCTCACTATTTATCTCCTTCTGACCAGGTGTATTTGGGTTGTACTTGAGTAAGTACGGTGCCATGATGGAGTCAGTGAATCAGGTGCGGAAATGGGCACTATGGAGCTGCCAGGCTGCTTGTCAGATCTTTCTTTCTCTAAAGGACCAGCAC
The DNA here is from genome assembly GCF_035084215.1 of Heptranchias perlo. Lineage (NCBI taxonomy): Eukaryota > Metazoa > Chordata > Chondrichthyes > Hexanchiformes > Hexanchidae > Heptranchias > Heptranchias perlo. Next base: position 38,277,732 of record NC_090336.1, read on the forward strand.
CTGTGAAGGGCACAAAGGATATTCATTTTAAGAGGGTGCGTTGTAATATGTGAATCAGAAGTTCCTGAGCAGTAATAGGAGGGCTTTCAAGTAAGCAGAATGTGTGAAGACAGCAAAATTTCAATATTGGAAGTGATCCATCCCATTATCAACTTGAAACCAAAGCTGTCTTCCAGTTTTACCATTTCCCATTGTGTCTGTCGAGGAATTGTAGAGCTTCTTCCTCATGTCTACTCAGGTAGTCCTTCCTCCACTCATGGCACTTCTTTGCCTTTGTTCTGTGCATGCTTCGCCTTTGTAAAGAACATAAAGATTTAGACAGGCTACAGACTAATATACAATTTCGCTTCACCCAAATGTCTGCAGAAATGTTGTTGTGATCCTGCTTTCAGGTACAGGCAAGACAGCAACCTCTTCATTTTTCACTCAAACATTGTGGGAAATGTGACATGGGACAGTGGAATGGTAGGAATGGGATGTGTAGTTGCCATCTCTGGAGTCCCCTCAAGGGTCTATCCTTCTCCCTCTCCTACATGTGACATCATCCGAAAACATAACCTCAGATTCCACATGTACACTGCTGACACCCTCACTACCACCTTTCTCGACCCGTCCACTGCATTTGATTTGTCATGCAGCTTATCCGACATCCAGTATTGGATGAGCAGAAATTTCCTCCAATTAAATATTGGGAAGTCTGAAGCCAAGCTTGAGCACAGAGGTTGGGAAAGACAGAGATTGAACCTCTAACAGAGTGAAGCGCTAATAGAGTGAGGACATTCAACTGGGAATTCAGTGAGTGTGGGAATTAGGTGCTAAGTGATTTAATACCAAAGCACTATAGACTAAGATTGAGCGAAGCATAAAGGGAGCCACACGAGGAAGCAAAACAAGGCAAGGAGGAGTACTGAGGGTAAGTCAGTAAGTATTTAGTTCACTGGTTGTATTTTTTTAGTGGTTAGTGTTTTAGTGGCAGATAAACAGTAAAGTGCCTTAAAGCTAAACAAAGTTCAAATAACTGCTAGCTAACATGGCAGGACAGCTGAGGCCCGTCACATGCACATCCTGTGCCATGTGGGAACTCCAGAACACTGTGTCGTGGAGAACCACATGTGCAGGAAATGCTGCCAACTGCTCGAGCTCAGGCTTTCTGAGCTTGAGGGGTGACAGGCGTCACTACAGTGCATACGGGAATTTGAGAGTTTCATGGATAGCATGTTTCAGGAGGTGGTCACCCCGCAACTACAGAGAGTTCAAGTGGAAAGAGAATGGGTGACCACCAGTCAGACTAGGAGGAACAGACAGGCAGTGCAGGAGTCCTCTGGCAATATGGCACTCACAAACCAGTATTCAGTGTTGAATATCAGTGAGGGTGTTTTCACCTCAGGGAAGTGCAGTCAGGAGCAAATCTGTGGCACCATGGGAGACTCGGCTGCATGGGGAGGGGGGGCAACAAAAGAAATGCAGTTGTTGTAGGGAATTCGATAGTCAGGGAAATAGACAGGCGTTTCTGCAACTGCCGACATGAGTCCCACATGGTGTGTTGCCTCCCTGATGCCAGGATAAAGGACATCACTGAGAGGATACAGAACATTTTGAGGGGGGAGGGGAACAGCCAGAAGTCGTGGTCCACGTGGGAGCCAATGACATAGGAAGGAAAAGGGTCAAGGTCCTGCAGCCAGAGTTTCAGGAGCTAGGGAGAAAGTTAAAAAGCTGGACCTCAAAGGTAGTAATCTCTGGATTACTCCCAGTTCTATGTGCTAAGGAATATAGGAATACTAGGAAAAGACAGGTTAATGCCTGGCTGGAGCAATGGTGCAGGAGGGAGGGCTTCAATTTCCTGGGACATTGGGACCAGTTCTGGGGCAGGAGGGATCTGTTCAAGATGGATGGGTTGCACCTCAACAGAGTTGGGACCAATGTCCTCGCGGGGAGGTTAACTAGTGCTGTGGGGGAGGGCTTAAACTAATTTGGCTGGGGGATGGGCACCAGGATGAATCATTAGAGAGGAGAAACAAGGTGCACAGAGGACTGGGAGGGTCAAGTAGCACTAGAGTAAAGAATAGTTCAGAAATAGGATGGATCAGACAGGAGGCAAATGCAAGGCAGTCTATGAGATTGGAGTGCATGTGCAATAATGTACGTAGCTTGGTAAATAAGGTTGGTGAGCTGCAGGTTCAAGTCGCCAAATGGGACTATGATATAGTAGCAATAACAGATACCTGGCTCAAAGAAGGGGAGGATAGGGTACTCAACATTCCTGGCTACAAGGTATTCAGGAAAGATAGGGAAGGAAAGAATGGGGGGGGTGGGGGTTGGCAGTATTGATCAAACAAACTATTCTCGCACTGGAAAGGGAAGATGTAGTTGAGGGGTCAAAGACAGAATCTATTTGGTTAGAACTAAGGAACAATAGAGGAGCTATTGTACTACTGGGTATATACTATAGACCACCAAATAGTGGGAAGGAGATAGAGGAGAACATTTGCAGGCAAATTACAGAAAGATGCATGAACTATAGAGTAGTTATAACGGGGGACTTCAATTATCCTAATATAGACTGGGACAGTAACAATGTAAAGGGCAAAGAGGCGGAGGAATTCCTGAAATGTGTTCAAGAGAACTTTCTGGAACAGTGTGTTTCCAGCCCAACAAGGAAGAAATCATTGCTGGATCTAGTTCTGGGGAAGGTGTGAGGCAGGAGCAGCATGTTTCAATGGGGGAGCATTTGGGGGACAGTGATCATAATATCATTAGGTTTAGAATAGTTATGGAAAAGGACGAGGAACAATCAAATGTGAAAATGCTTAACTGGAAGAGAGCAAATTTCAGTGAGTTAAAAAGGGATCTTGCCCAGGTGGATTGGAATCAAAAATTGGTAGGCAAAACAGTAATTGAATAATGGGAGGCCTTCACTAAAGAGTTGGTTCAGGTATAGAGTGGACACATCCCTACAAGGGGGAAAGGAAGGGCATCCAAAGTTAGAGCTCCCTGGATGATTTAATGATACAGAGATTAAAATGAAACAGAAAAAGGAGGCTTATGATGAAATGTAAGGTTCATAATACAGTAGAGAACCAGGCTGAATACAAAAAGTACAGAGGAGATCCAAAAAAGGCAATAAGAGGGGCAAAGAGAGAGTATGAGAATAGATTAGCGGCCAATATAGAAGGGAACTCAAAAGTCTTTTATAAACATATAAATTGTAAAAGGGTAGTCAAAGGAAGTGTGGGACCGATTAGGGACAAAAAAGTAGATCTTCTTGTGGAGGCAGAGGGCATGGCTGAGGCACTAAATGAATACTTCATATCTGTCTTCACTAGAGAAGATGATGTTGCCATTATAGCAGTAAAGGAGGCGGTAGTAGCGATATTGGATAGGATAAAAATAGATAAAGTGGAGGTACTTAAAAGATTGGCAGTACTCAAAGTAGAAAAGTCACCCGTCCAGATGGAATGCATCTTAGGCTACTGTGGGAAGGAAGGGTGGAAATTACGGAGGCTCTGGCTACAATCTTCCAATCCTCCTTAGATATGGGGATGGTGCCGTAGGACTGTAAATGTTACACCCCTGTTCAAAAAAGGGGAGAGGAATAAACCCTGCAATTACAGGCCTAATATCGGTGGTAGGAAAACTTTTAGAGACAATAATCCGGGACAAAATTAATTGGTATTTGGAAAAGTATGGGCTAATAAATGAAAGTCAGCACGGATTTGTTAAAGGAAAATCATGTTTGACTTACTTGATTTGAGATATTTGATGAAGCAACGGAGAGGGTTGATGAGGGTAGTGCAGTAGATGTTGTGTATATGGACTTTAAAGAGGCATTTGATAAAGTACCACATAATAGACTTGTTAGCAAAATTAAGGCCCACGGGATTAAAGGGACAGTGGCAGCATGGGTACAAAATTGGTGAGAGGACAGAAAGCAGATAGTAGTGGTGAACGGTTGTTTTTCAGACTAGAGAGAAGTATACAGTGGTGTTCCCCAGGGGTCAGTATTAGGACCACTGCTCTTTTTGATATATATTAATGACCTGGACTTGGGTAAAGAGGGTATAATTTCAAAGTTTGCAGATGACATGAAACTAGGAAATGTAGTAAACAATGTGGAGGATAGTAACAGACTTCAGGAGGACATAGACTGGTGAAATGGGCACACATGGCAGATGAAATTTAATGCAGAGAAGTGTGAAGTAATGCATTTTGGTAGGAAGAATGAGGAGAGGTGATATAAACTAAATGGCACAATTTTAAAGGGGATGCAGGAATAGAGAGACCTGGGGGTGCACATACACAAATTTTTGAAGGTGGCAGGACAAGTTGAGAAGGCAGTTAAAAAAGCATATGGGATCCTGTGCTTTATTGATAGAGGCATAGAGTACAAAAGCAAGTAAATTATAGTAAACCTTTATAAAACACTGGTTAGGCCTCAGCTAGAATATTGTGTTCAATTATGGGCACCACATTTTAGGAAGGACTGCACTGCCTGAAAGGGTGGTGGAAGCAGATTCAATAGTAGCTTTCAAAAGGGAACTGGATAAATACTCGAAGGGAAAAAAATTACAGAGCTATGGGGAAAGAGCTGGGGAATGGGACTAAATGTATAGCTTGTTCAAAGAGCCAGCACAGGCACGATGGGCTGAATGGCATCTTCCTGTGCTGTACCTACCTATGGAGTCATTGTCTTTGGTCCCCGCCACAAATTCTATTCCCTAGCCACCAGGTCCATCCCCCTCCCTAGCCACTGTCTGAGGCTGAATCAGACTGTTTGTAACCCGGCGTCCTATTTGACCCTGAGCAGAGCTTGCGACCCCATATCCTCTACATCACCAAGACTGCCTACTTTCGTAATATTGCCCGTCTCCATCCCTGCCTCAGCCAATTGGCTGCTGAAACCCTAATCCATGCCTTTGTTACCTCCAGACTCTACTATTCTACTGCCATCTCTTGGCCAGACTCCCCCCTCCCACCCTGCGGAAACTTCAGATCATCTAAAACTCTGCTGCCGTATTCTAACTCACACCAAGTCCCATTCACCCATCACCCATGTGCTCGCTGACCTACAATGGTTCCTGGTCCACAGGGCTAGAATCCGTAGGGCTTTACTTTGGAATGTTTCTGTTGTTATTTTGAAACCATGGCCTCGATTGTTGCTGGGGGGCACGTTTGGGACGGGCAGGGCTACGGGCCGGAGGGAAACCCCCATGGGGATCTCAGCGTAAAGCCTGAGCCATTTTAACTCACTGGCTTTATTTAAATAACGTAGGATAATCTCCTTCCTGAAACAAGCAGGACTGACATCAGGGCCGGCAGGTGGGAGTGGGAAATTGGGTCGGGATCCTTAGGACACCAGAGACTCAAATGAATGGTCCTTGGCGTGAAGTTAACGCTGGGCAAGGGCTTTGACAGCCAGTTCCCGCGTGCAGAGGGAGAGGTAAGGGTGGGTTGGGGAGGCCCGAAGACTCCTTGTGGGTCCTGGGGGGAGCCTTCCTGCTGGCCCACATGGAGTTCTCACAAAAGTAATTTTGCAAAACTTACCTTGGCCTCCTCTGGCCAGTCTGTGCCTCCCGCCGTGGTTCAGCTGTCGGGATTTACACTGTGTGGGCTTTCCCCCGACATTGCAGCACTGATGATGTCATCGGGCCATGACTTTTGAATTTAAAGTAGGCCCCCGCCTGCCTGAGGCGGGAGCCCCGGCTGACTTGAAAGTCGGCAAAGATGAAATGGCGCTGGGCTGGAATGGAGCAACCTCAGGCCGGTAAGTGGATTCGGCCTAACCTTAACCCCTCCCATGCACCATTCTCGCTGGGCGATATCGAGGCCTGTACTTTGCCAGAATTGGGAAGCACTCTTGTTTCCAAATGACAGTACAAACAGGGCATTTTACATTGTTCATGTAAGACCATCTCAGGACTTAGCTGCTTCAGAAAGTTTTAGTTTAGTTTGTATGCAATATATTTTTTCATAAACAGATGCCAACTAGTTGCCTTCTACTATAAAAATGATACAGTAGCTTACACTACACTTTGCATAAAAGTTAATACCAATGCATGTGTCGGATGCCTGTCCTACAGGAGATATATGCCATTTACAGGCCTCTCTGCTCCCATTGTGTCAATCATGGATAAGACCATCTCTGATCACTTCCTTGTATCCCTCTCCACCCACATCCCCCTTCCCCCTCCGAACCCCACTTCCTTCTGCGTCCACCCCTAGAAAAAACTCTCTGCCAAGTCACTTACAATTGCACTTTCAAATTCCCAATTGTCTAGCCTTTGGCCCTCCATTCACCATGACATTTCTGCAGCTACCGATCTGCTCAATCACACCCTCACCTCCACCTTTGATGCCCTTGTCCTTATTAAAACTATTACCCACTCTCACCCTGGTCACGCCCCCCTGGTATGGCCCTCATCTCTACTTCCTTAAATCCAAGGAACGCAGACTTGAACATTTATGGTGAACAACTGGCTTAGCCATAATCTGGCTGGACCACATTAAGCATTATTGGGTCCTGCTCTCCTCTGCCAAAACTGCTCACTATTCCAGGATCATCCTGGAATGCAAAGGTAATCTCGGCTCCTCTTCGCCACTACAAACCACCTTCTTAAACCTCTCTTCCCGTCCCTTCCACCCTCACCTCCAATGAAAAGTGTGAGGAGCTCATAGATTTCTTTGTCACTAAGATTGAGACCATCTGTTCAGCTGCCTCTGCCGCTTCCCTCCCTTCCCCTAGCCCACCAAGCCAAACTTCCCCCCCCAGCTCCCCCCCTGCCCTAGCCCTGAACTCGCATCTTTCTCTAGTTTCTCTCCTATCTCACCTCATGCCCTCTCCGAGTTCATCTTGACCATGAGACCCACCTCTTGCTCCCTCGACCCTATTCCCACCAAACTGCTAACCACCCAGCTTCCCTTCCTGGCCCCCATGTTAGCTGATATTGTTAACAGTTCCTTCTCCTCAGGTACTGTCCCCTTCCCCTTCAAATCTGTTATCATCACACCCCTCCTCATAAAACCCACCCTTGACTCCTCTGTCCTTGAAAACTACCGCCCCATCTCCAACCTACCTTTCCTCTCCAAAGTCCTTGAACGTGTTGTCGCCTCCCAAATCCATGCCCATCTTTCCCGCAACTCCATGTTTGAATCCCTCCAATCAGTTTCCACCCTACCATAATACTGAAACGGCCCTTATCAAAGTCACAAATGACAACCTATGTGACTGTGACCAAGGAAAACTATTCCTCCTCATCCTTCTTCACCTGTCTGCAACTTTTGACACGGTTGACCACATCATCCTCCTCCAACGCCTCTCCTCCTTCATCCAGCTGGGTGGGACTGTGCTCACCTGGTTCCATTCTTATCCATCCATTCGTAGGCAGAGAATCACCTGCAATGTCATCCCTTCCCACTCCTGCATCGTTACCTCTGGAGTCGCCCAAGGATCTATCTTTGGCCCCCTCCTATTTCTCATCTATATGCTGCTCCTCAGCCACATCATCCAAAGGCACAACTTCAGATTCCACATATATGGTGATGACACCCAGCTCTACCTCACCACCACCTCTCTCGACTCCTCCACTGATTCTCATTTATCACACTGCTTATCCAACATCCAGTCGTGGATGAGCAAAAATTTCCTCCTACTAAATATTGTCCAGAGAAGGAACCGTTAACAATATCAGCTAACATGGGGGCCAGGAAGGGAAACTGGGTGGTCATCAGTTTGGTGGGAATAGAGTCGAGGGAGCAGGAGGTGGGTCTCATGGTCAAGATGAACTCAGAGAGGGCATGAGGTGAGATAAGAGAGAAACTAGAGAAAGATGCGAGTTCAGGACTAAAGACCAATGTCACCTGCCACCAACTCCGTTCCCAAGCCACCAACTCCATCCCTCTCCCCGACCACTGTCTGAGGCTGAACCAGACCGTTTGCAACAAGGCGTCCTATTTGACTGTGAGATGAGCTTCCGAACACATATGCACTCCATCACCAAGACCACCTACTTCCACCTCCGTAACATCGCCCATCTCCGCCCCTGCCTCAGCCCATCTGCTGCTGAAATTCTCATCCATGTCTTTGTTACCTCTAGACTTGACTATTCCAATGCTCTCCTGGCCAGCCTCCCATCTTCCATAACCTTAAGCTCATCTAAAACTCTGCTGCATGTATCCTAACTTACATCAAGTCCTGTTCGCCCATCACCCCTGTGCTTGCTGACCTACATTGGCTTCCGGTCCGGGAACGACTCAATTTTAAAATTCTCATTCTTGTTTTCAAATCCCTCCATGGTCTCGCCCCTCCTCCAGCCCTATAACCCTCCTAGATCCCTGCGCTCCTTCAATTCTTGCCTCTTGCGCATCCCTGATTTTAATCGCTCCACCATTGGAGGCCGTGCCTTCAGCTGCCTGGGTCCTAAGCTCTGGAATTCTCTCCCTAAACCTCTCAGCCGCTCTTTCCTCCTTTAAGACGTTCCTTAAAAGCTACCTCTTTGATCAAGCACCTGTCTTAATACCTCCTTATGTGGCTCGGTGTTAAATTTTGTTAGATAACGCTTCTGTGAAGCGCCTTTACAACTTTAAAGGCGCTATATAAATGCAAGTTGTTGTTGTTGTTTACACTATAGGCTTGCATTCTTATAGTTGTTGTATTTATCTGAAATATTGGAGAAATAAATGTCAACTTTTTCAAAACCAGCACAGAATATTCTGCCTTCCAGTATTGGCTCTGATAACATGACACATACAATTTGCCCAATTTATAGAATATCTGTATAGGAGTTGTCAGGAGGCATACCTTAGCCATGCAGCATTAATTGAAATGGACTGCCAGTTTTTATCGAGTATGTTTATTCTGAAGATCACAAAACAAGTCAATTACCACCCTTCCCTCGCCTTCACATGGTCCATCTCCAGTGAATCCCTTCCCTTCCTCGACTTCTCTGTCTCCTTTTCTGGGGATAGGCTGTCAACCAATAGCTATTATAAGCCCACCTACTCCCACAGCTACTTTGATTACACTTCCTCCCACCCCGCTTCCTGTAAGGACTCTATTCCCTTCTCCCAGTTTCGCCATCTCTGTTGCATCTATTCTGACGATACCACCTTCCGCACCAGTGCTTCCGAAATGTCTTCCTTTATCCTCAACCGAGGATTCCCTTCCATTGTGGTTGATAGGGCACTCGACCGTGTCCTTCCTATTTCCCGCACTTCTGTCCTTATCCCTACCCTTCCCTCCCAGAACCATGATAGGGTCCCCCGTGTCCTCACCTTCCACCCTACCAGGCACCACATTCAACGTATCATCCTTCACCATTTCTGCCACCTCCAGCGTGATCCCATCACCAAACACATCTTCCCCTCCCGTCCCCTTTCAGCATTCCAAAGGGGCTGCTCCCTCTGCGACACCCTAGTCCACTCTTCCATCACCCCCAACACCTGCTCTCCTCCCCACGGCACCTTCCTGTGCGAGCTCTTGCCCCTCCACCTCCTCCCTTCCCACTATCCAGGGCCCCAAACACTCCTTCCAGGTGAAACAGCGGTTTACTTGTACTTCTTTCAATTTAGTATAGTGTATTCGCTGCTCTCAATGCGGTCTCCTCTACACTGGGGAGACCAAACGCAGACTGCGTGATCGCTTTGCTGAACACCTCCGCTCTATCCGCAAGTGTGACCCTGACCTGCTAATCGCTTGCCATTTTAATTCCCCTTCCCACTCCCACTCTGACCTCTCTGTCCTCGGCGTCTTACACTGATCCAATAAAGCTCAATGGAAGCTCGAGGAACAGCACCTCATCTTTCGTTTAGACACTTTACAACCTTCAGGACTCAACATTGATTTCAATAACTTCGGATCATAACCACCTCTCCCATTTTTTCGGTCAGCTAGCGCTGGTAATGGTTCTGCTGCTGCCATTTACAGCCACTCCTGATCAATCTTTTGTTTCTTAACCTGTCCCATTGCCTCCTTCCTTGCCTTCTACCATCATCCCTTTTGCCATTTAATCACTCTTGCCCTCTACCCCATCACAGACCTTCCCTTTTGTTTTTTCCTCCCGCTCCTCTCCCTCCCCCCCTTTCCCTGGCTCTGTACTTGCTCAAAAACTTTAACTCTTTTAACATCTTCCAGTTCTGACGAAAGGACTTCGACCTGAAACGTTAACTCTGTTTCTTTCTTCACAGATGCTGCCTGAGTGGCTGAGCTTCTCCAGCATTTTCTGTTTTTTTTTCAGATTTCTAGCATCCACAGTATTTTGCTTTCAATTTTATCTTGTATGGTTAATTCTTTAGAGAATAGCTGTATTCTTATACAGCTGGTATTCAGGACAATGCCCTATACTGATACATGAGCCATTCCAGATTGAGCAATACAAAGGATTGGGGAAAACAATGGATTGGGGAATTCCAAAGGTTTCAAATAAGCAATTTTAAAAATTGGTTTTGATATGACTTTTTTCTGCATAAAGAGCTTAGAACAAAAGGTTCCTTTTGTTTGATCTGAAACTAGTTAGGATTTTGTTTGTTGTGGGAGATGTAGCCTAAGCAACAATTGTTGCATTTGAAAAGGTATGCGGTAAGGAAATTTTATATAAGGGAAACAGAAAATGCCGGAGAAGCTCAACAAGTCAGGCAGCATCTGCGGAGAAAGAAACAGAGTTGACGTTTCAGGTCAAAGATCTTTCGTCAGAACTGGAAGATGTTATAGAGTTAAAGTTTTTAAGCAAGTACCGAGTCTGGGAAAGGGAGGGAGAAGGGAGGGGAGGGAAGGAAAGAACAAAAGAGAAGGTCTATGATAGGGTAGAGGTCAGGAGTGATTAAATAACAAAAGGGATGATGGTGCAAGGCAAGGAAGGTGGTAATGGGACAGGTTAAGAAACAAAAGATTGGTCAGAAGTAGCTGGAAATGACAGCAGCAGAACCATTCCCAGCACTTGCTGTCCGAAAAAATGGGAGCAGGGTTATGATCTGAAGTTACTGAAAGCAATGTTGGGACCGGAAGGTTGTAAAGTGCCTAAACGAAAGATGAGGTGCTGTTCCTTGATCTTAGGTTCAGCTTCATTGGAACAGTGTAAGAGGCCGAGGACAGAGAGGTCAGAGTAGGAGTGGAACGGGGAATTAAAATGGCAAGCGATTGGCAGGTCGGGTCACGCTTACGGAGAGAGCAGACGTGTTCAGCAAAGCAATCACTCAATCTATGTTTGGTCTCCCCAATGTAGAGGAGACCGCATTGAGAGCAGCGAATACAGTATACTACATTGAAAGAAGTACAAGTAAACTGCTGTTTCACCTGGAAGGAGTGTTTGGGGCCCTGGACGGTGGGAAGGGAGGAGGTGAAGGGGCAGGTTAGCATCTCCTGCGCTCGCACAGGAAGGTGCTGTGGGGAGGACAGTGGATGTCAGGGGTGATGGAAGAGTGGACTAGGGTGTCGCGGAGGGAGCTATCCCTTTGGAATGCTGAAAGGGGACGGGAAGGGAAGATGTGTTTGGTGGTGGGATCACGCTGGAGGTGGTGGAAATGGCGGAGGATGTTAAATTGAATGTGGAGGCTGGTGGGGTGGAAGGTGAGGACAAGGGGGACCCTATCATGGTTCAGGGAGGGAAGGGAAGGGGCCCTGGCAGAAGTGCGGGAAATAGGACGGGCATGGTCGAGTGCCCTGTTAACTACAGTGGAGGGGAGTCCTCAATTGAGGAGAAAGGAAGACATATTGGAAGCAATGGTGCGGAAGATGGCAACGTCAGAACAGATGTGACGGAGACGGAGGAACCGGGAGAAGTGAATAGCGTCCTTACAGGAAGCGGGGTGGGAGGAAGTGTACTCAAAGTAGCTGTGGGAATAGGTGGGCTTATAATAGATATTGGTTGACAGCCTATCCCCAGAAAAGGAGATAGAGAAGTCGAGGAAGGGAAGGGAAGCATCGGAGATGGACCATGTGAAGGTGAGGGAAGGAAGGAAATTGGAAGCAAAGTTGATGAAATTTTCCAGTTCGGGGCAACAGCAGGAAACGGGACCAATACAGTCACCAATGTACCGGAAAAAGAGGTGAGGGAGGGGACCTGAGTTGGACTGGAACAAGGAATGTTCCACATATCCCACAAAAAGGCAGGCATAGCTGGGACCCATACGGGTTCCCATAGCGACACCTTTTATTTGGAGGAAGTGAGTGGACCAAAGGAGAAGTTGTTGCCAGGCGGAGGGGGGTGGTGATGGATGGGGACTGGATGGGCCTCCGTTCAAGGAAGTAGCGGAGGGCCCGCAGGCCGTCCTGGAGGGGGATGGACGTGTAGAGGGACTGGACGTCGATGGTGAAAAGGAGACTTTTAGGCCGGGGAACTGGAAACTGTTAAAGTGGCGGAGGGTGTCAGAAGAGTCGCAGGTGTAAGTCGGAAGAGACTGGACAAAGGAAGAAAAAAGAGTTGAGATAGGAGGAAATAAGTTCTGTGGGGCAAGAACAGGCTGAAACCATGGGTCTCCCTGGTGGGGGCTGGAGGTGTAGAGGGACTGGATATCCACGGTGAAAAGGAGACAGTTAGGGCTGGGTAACTGGAAACTGTTAAAGTGGCAGAGGGCATCAGAAGTCGCGGATGTAGGTGGGAAGAGACTGGACAAGGGGAGAAAAAAGAGTTGCAATAGTAGGAAATAAGTTACAAGAATGTTGCCAGGGCTTGAAAATTGCAGCTACAAGGAGAGATTGGATAGGCCAGGGTTGTTTTCCTTGGAGCAGAGGAGGCTGAGGGGATACTTGATTGAGGTGGTAAAAATTATGAGGGGCCCAGATAGAGTAGACAGGAAGTACCTGTTTCCCCAAGCGCACAGTTCAAGAACTAGAGGACATGGATTTAAGCTGATTGGCGGAAGGATTAGAGGGGACATGAGGAAAAACTTTTTTTACCCAGAGGGTGGTGGGTGTATGGAATTCTCTGCCCGAATTGGTGGTAGAGACAGGGACCCTCAACTCTTTTAAAAAGTACCTGGACCTGCACCTAAAGTGCTGTAAGCTGCAGGGCTATGGACCGGGTGCTGGAAGATGGGATTAGAATGGGCACCTGGTTGTTCTTCGAGCCGGCGTGGACACGTTGGGCCGAATGCTCCCCTTCTGTGCTATTTCTTTTCCATGGTTCTATGGTTCTAAGTTCCATGGGGCAAGGACAGGCTGAAACCATGGGTCTCCCAGGACAGTCCTGTTTGTGAATCTTGGGAAGGAGGTAGAAGGGGGCTGTGCGGGGTTGGGGGACTGTGAGGCTGGAGGTCGTAGGGGAAGATCTCCAGAGGAGATGAGGTCAGTGATGGTCTGGGAAACTATGGCTTGATGTTCAGTGGTGGAGTCGTGGTCCAGAGAGAGTAGGAGGAGGTGTCGGAGAGTTGGCATTCAGCCTCCACAAGGTAGAGGTCTGTTTGTTACACAACAACAGTGCCACCCTTGTCAGCAGGTTTAATGACAATGTCAGGGTTGGACCTGAGAGAACGGAGTGCTGCAAGTTCAGAGGGTGGTAAGTTAGAGTGAGTGAGGGGAGTAGAGAAATTGATACGGCCGATGTCACGCTGGCAGTTCGCAATGAAAAGATCAAGAGAGGGTAAGAGGCCAGAGGGAGGAGTCCAGATGCAACGAGAATTCTGAAGACATGAGAAAGGGTCCGCTGTGCGGAGAGAAGACTCCTGGCCAAAGAAGGAGGCACGGAGGCGAAGGCGACAGAATAAGAGCTCAGCATCGTGTCAAGCTCGAAATTCGTTGAGGTGGGGGCGTAAGGGGATGAAGCTAAGGCCTTTGCTGAGGACTGATCGTTCAGGGTCAGATAGGGGAAGGTCAGCGGGGATAGTGAAAACACGACAAAGGGTGAGATTGGAGGGAGGGGATGGGGTCAGAGAAAAGTGATGGGGAAGGAGTATCAGGAGGGCGTCGGTATCTGAGAGCTGTTGAAGCTTGCTGCCCTTGACACTTGAAAGAAAGAAAAAAGTTTTTTGTTAAAGCATCGGATGAGGCAAAGGATGAAATGGAACTGCGGAACAGGACAACTCTGAAATAGAGTGAGGTCGAGGGCGTGATTGTGGCGGCACATGGAGTTGAACGTGGATCTCAGGAAGCGGTGACAGCGGTGGAAATTTTATTCCATGTCAGATTATGTCTTTGCAATTTTGACACTGTTAACTCTGTTTTTCAAAACCATGTCAAATGTCCTGAAAAACACCTCCTTATCCCCATTGCACTGTTGGCGAATGCACTACCTGATATAGCACTTCTTAGTCATATAGACGAGAAGGTTCCAGGTTTGAGTTCCATTTCGTCCCAAGTTATCTGATCTCAGCCAGGGCAGCAATTCAAGCAGTATAACCGGCTTTGGTAACCCTGAGCTTGGGAGGGCAAAATTAGCAAGGGTGCTATCCAGTAACCCTTACTGGAAAGTGTGCATGTTTGGATTTCAAGTGAGGAAAGCATCAGGTTCAAATTTGTGTTAAACACAGTTTTGAGTTCACACATGAAGAATGACCACGTGGGTGTGGTGGAACTGTACCTCATTGTTGAGTCTCTCATCAATATCTTGAGGACCACCATTGACCAGAAACTTAACTAGGCCAGCTGTATCAACACCGTAGCTGCAAGAGCAGGGCAGAGGCTGGGTACTCTGTGACAAGTGGCTCACCTCCTGACCCCTCAAAGGATTTCCACCATCTACAAGGTTCATGTCGGGAATGTGAAATGAGAAAGGAAATTAGGAAAGCACAGAGAGGGCATGGAAACATATTGGCAAGTAAAATCAAGGAAAACCCAAAGATGTTTTATAAACTTGTATAAACATAAAGATGTTTTATAAGCTGTGGGTACGGTAGCATAGTGGTTATGTTACTGGATTAATAATCCAGAGGCCTGGACTATTTATAAGATATTAAGGGGAACGGATAGGGTGGATAGAGAGAAACTATTTCCGCTGGCTGGGGATTCTAGGAGTAGGGGCACAGTCTAAAAATTGGAGCCAGACCTTTCAGGAGCGAGATTAGAAAATATTTCTACACACAAAGGGTGGTAGAAGTTTGGAACTCTCTTCCGCAAACAGCAATTGATACTAGCTCAATTGCTAAATTTAAATGTGAGATAGATAGCTTTTTGGCAACCAAAGGTATTAAGGGATATGGGCCAAAGGCAGGTATATGGAGTTAGATCACAGATCAGCCATGATCTTATCAAATGGCGGAGCAGGCACGAGGGGCTGAGTGGCCTACTCCTGTTCCTATGTTCCTCTGGACTAATAATCCAGAGACATGATTTCAGATCCCCATGGCAGCTGAGGAATTTAAATTCAGTTAATTAAAAATAAAAAAAATTGGAATAAAAAGGTTGTATCAGTAATGATGAACATAAAACTACCAGATTGTTGTAAAAACCATCTGGTTCACTAACGTCCTTTAGGGAAGGAGACTAAAGATCCACAGCAAGTGGTTAATTCTTAACTGCCCTCTGAAATGGTCTAGCCTTCTCAAGTGAAACTAGAGATAGGTAATAAATGCTGGCCTTGCTAGTGACACCCACATCCAATGAATAAAAAAAATATAAAGAGCAGGAGGATAACTAAGGAAAGAGTAGGCCCTATTAGAGACCCAAAAGGTAACCTATGTCTGGAGGTGGAAGATGTGGGTATAGTTCTTAATGAATACTTTGCGACTGTCTTCACAAAAGAGGGGGTTGATGCAGACATTGTAGTTTAAGGAGGAGGAGTGTGAAATATTGGATGGGATAAACACAGTGAGGAGGAAGTAATAAGGGGATTAGCATCTTTGAAAGCAGATAAATTGCCAGGCCTGGATGAGATGTATCCCAGGCTGTTAGGAGAAGCAAGGGAGGAAATAGTGGAGGCTCTGACCATCATTTTCCAATCCTCTCTGGCTACAGGCGTGGTGCCGAAGGACTGGAGGACTGCTAACGTTGTGCCGTTGTTTAAAAAGGGAGAAAGGGATAGATCGAGTAATTACAGGCCAGTCAGCCTAACCTCGGTGGTGGGCAAATTATTGAGGGACAGTATAAATTGTCGTTTAGAAAGGCACAGATTAATCAAGGACAGTCAGCATGGATTTGTTAAGGGAAAGTTGTGTCTGACTAACTTGGTTGAATTTTTTGAGGAGGGCCGATGTGCGTACCGTTTTTGATGTAATCTACATGGATTTTAGCAAGGCTTTTGACAAGGTCCCTCACAGCAGACTGGTCAGAAAAGTAAAATCCCATGGGATGCAAGGGAAAGTGGCAAGTTGGATCCAAAATTGGCTCAGTGCCAGGAAGCAAAGGGTAATGGTCGACAGGTGTTTTTATGACTGGAAGGCTGTTTCCAGTGGAGTTCCACAGAGTTCAGTACTAGGTCCCTTGCTTTTTCTGGTATATATCAATGATTTAGACTTAAATGTAAGGGGCATGATTAAGAAATTTGCAGATGATACAAAAATTGGCCGTGTGGTTGATAGCGAGAAGAAAAGCTGTAGACTGCAGGAAGATATCGATGGACAGGTCAGGTGGGCAGAAAGGTATCAAATGGAATTCAACCCAGAGAAGTGTGAGGTAATGCATTTGGGAGGGCAATCAAGGGAAGGGAATACACAATAAATGGGAGGATTCTGAGAGGTGTAAAGGAACTGCGGGACCTTGGAGTGCATGTCCACAGATTCCTAAAGGTAGCAGGACAGGTTAAGAAGGCGTATGGGATACTTTCCTTTATTAGCCGAGGTATAGAATATATGAGCAGGTAGTTTATGCTTGAACTGTATAAAACACTAGTTAGGCCACAGCTTGAGTACGGCAAACAGTTCAGGTCACCACATTACAGGAAAGATGTGATTGCACTCGAGAGGGTACAGAGGTGATTTACAAGGATGTTGCCAGGACTGGAGAATTTTAGCTATGAGGAAAGATTGGATAGGCTGGGGTTGTTTTCCTTGGAACAGAGGAGGCTAAGGGGAGATTTAATTGAGGTGTATAAAATTAAGAAGGGCCTAGATAGAGTGGATAGGAAGGACCTATTTCCCTTAGCAGAGGGATCAATAACCAGGGGGCATAGATTGGTAGAAGGATGAGAGGGAAGCTGAGGAAAACATTTTTCACCCAGAGGGTGGTAGGGGTCTGGAACTCACTGCCTGAAAGGGTGGTGGAGGCAGAAACCCTTGTTGCATTTAAAAGGTGCTTGGATGTGCATTTGAAGTGCCGTAACCTACAAAACTACGGACCAAGAGCTAGAAAGTGGGATTAGGCTGGATGGTTGTTTTTCAGCCGGCACAGACATGATGGGCCAAATTGCCTCCTTCTGTGCCGTAAATTTCTATGACTTTATGATAGAAAACTTATCAATTGGCTGAAAAGGGTACATCCACAACACTCAAGAAGCTTAACAAATTTGCAGAGTAGCCCTCATTGTGTGAACAAATAAAAATGAGATTTTTTTCATCATCAGTGGGATAAAGTTAGGCCCAAGCATTACGGTATCAACAGACTTTGCTATGCAATGGCATGATTTGGGAAATTTGAAATCGGAGCAGCATATTTTACACACATTATGGGAATCAGATCTAAATAAAACCTTTTAAAAATATTTGCATATACATGAATTCTAGCTTTAAACAATTTGGGAAATAGACCGGAAAGAAAATCATCTAATTGTTAGGCCAAATTTCCATATCCGAATTAGGCTGATTGTAAACTCTCTTCTGTATCTGACGTTCTTGTTGCATTAGCAACTGCCAGATCTCATTTTATTTAAAAGAAACTGCTTAGGAAAGACTCTGGTACGGCAGAAGTGTTTCTCAGAATGCAAAAATGTCAGGTTTGCAGAGCAGCCTCTTACAGGAACTAAACTGGTTCACAAAACTACCCAAGAAGACACCGCGCCTTTAAACTGGGACTCTCGTCCCGTTGGAAAAGTGTAAATTTATGACGGGCTCTCCTGTTTTCATTTTCTCTCTCCTCGGCCAGTCAGCTATGTTTAAAGACCTACGTCATTTCTCTTCCTGAAACATCCTCCTTTCTCTTCCACCCCCTTTACTTTCGCCAGAATAAACTTCCATCGTATTTCCTGATTGCCATCTGCTCCGCCCACTCATCAACTGCGCCGCTCAGCCGCCATTTTCAGTCGTCAAAGAAAAAAAGGACCTCCCCTCCCCCCCCCCACACCCCGCCCGCAGCCAATCGGATGGGGGCTGAGAGGGGCGGGATCTCGCCGCGGGCTCAGCGCACGTTTCGATTGGACAGTCGTCTGTTTGATTGAAGACCGCCAGTGGGCCGATTCTCCCCGCCCGATTGGCTGCTTCTTCGGGAAGGGCGGGCGTGCGTTGGTCGGGAGAAGGCTCGTCCCCGAAAGGGGGCGGGGAAAGAGGCGCCGGTTGATTGACAGGTTTGGGCCGGCTGGGCGCAGAGGCTGCTGGGATTGTCAAAACAAGCCGCATCCGTTCGTTCGGAGGCTTGACCCGCACAGGCACCGGCGCCATCTTGGAAACTCGGGCTTGTTGCTGTCCTTTCCCGCCGAGCTCTCCACATATATAGATCTATATTTTTAAAACTTAAATAAACACCTTATTTCATCGCCCTCTTTTTTTTTACATTATTCTCAATAATAACTTCTCCCGCTTTTAATAACTACGCACAATAGATTTATGAAACCGTTGGGTATGTATTCAATGTAATTTCTTTCTTCTCACTGTATTTCATTTCGCAGATAAGGAAGGAGGGAGGGAGGCGGGGAGTTTGTGCTGCGGCCGGGCCCTGTTGCTGTGTGTGTTAGCTCCTGTTAACTGCAGAGCGGAGGTGGTTACTGTCCCACTAATGGCTCGCCCCCCTCTTTCTGTTGTTGGGAAAGGCTAGTGGGCAGGAGCTCTTTTTATAGATGGATTGTTTCATTTGGAAAAAAAAGTATTTTTGTCTAGCTGCTTTTTAATACATTTATCGTTAAGCGACAGATTGATTCATTTCTGAGTTCTGTTTTCAGAGGGATGGTTGAGGTTGACTGTCAAAACATAGTCTGTGCTTATGACAACACTACAGGTTTGACACCATACAAAATTCACATCTAAGCAGTTGTTGTGCATTATCTTTATTTTTGTAGCCGTGTATTTGTTTGATTTACAAATTGTAGTAAATTGAAATGGGAAAATCTTTTGGTTCCCTGAAATAACCAGTTATGTATTTAAGAAATTGTCATTTTCTGCTAAAATACTGTGCACTAACTTTTAAGTGTATGTGGTGGTGTAAAAGCACTTTATAGCACATTAACTTATGAGTTGATTTAGATTTGCTGTGTCATACTGCTGTTTGAAAGTTTTCAGTTTGGAATTTTGAATGGAGCTGTGACTTTTTCTTGCCTGGCATGCTGCTTTATCAAGTTTAATATTTAAAAAATTCACCTGAAGCAGCAATGCCTAACAATGATCAGCCCTTGATGTATATATATTATTTCTTGTGCTCCCTCATAATGCATGTTCAATAGACAACACCATTATGCAGTCATGACTATTAAACTATGCCATCTATACTTAATTGGTAACTTGTTCAAAACTTGTATCATAGATTAGGAATGTGTAATTAAATTATGATGAGGTCTACTTGTCTGGGACCCACAATCATTTTGTATTAGAGCATTGTGGTGGCATTCATTAGATGTAATACAGGTTTCAGTTTCTAGTGAAGATATGTTTTGGAGAATAATTTGTGACTCCCAAATGCTTGAAGTCGTGGGAAGTAAATTTAATGTGCAAGTAGATGGAAAGTGTGAAATAAACTCTGGATTGAAACTGTTGAGAATTTTGTGCCACATTTACACTTACAGTAAATACAGTACAAAATTCCCAGTGAGGAATAGCCAGACCCAAAGCAATTCCAACTGTCAAGTCCATGGAGATCCACCCATGATGTGGTCTAGTTGAGTCACGTGTTGGTTCTGGTCTGAAAAGTGGAGCTGGTGTAGAACCCGATGCCTTGAGCTTTGTTTCCATTAGTTAGTGGTGAGTTTGACCTTTCTACTCGCCTCTTTCTTCTTGCCTCTTCTTTCTCCCTCTCCACAGATAATAAATAATATGACAGGTTTATCTAATGTATGTAGCCATCTGCTATAGCTTACTTTAAATTGTGAGCATAATGTAGGAATTACACGATGCGTGACGCACAATTTTGAAGCCTGAGTGATCAGTATAACCTGACTGACATTGAAATTATATTGAATACTCTTCAATACACTGCTGGAATAGATACTGCAAGGTGATCAGACTTGGAGGGAGGGTAGGGGGTGGTGAACTTTTTTTTGCCCTCTTGCTATAGCCAAGAGTAAAACTAAAGTAAAGCTTCAGGTCTTGCATCACAGTTAACCTTAATGCCTCTTGCATCATGCTGCTTTAACTACCATAAAGTGTAATGGTTGGAAGAGCTAATTTCAAAAAAATATAATGAAGAAAGGGTAACCAGTGAATTTCATCTTTGAATTTGATTGTTCATCCTTGTGGTTTTTTTGCTGGAGCTGATTTGACTGAATTGCAGCTCCCTTTGCTGTACATGTTCATATCACCTATATATTATACGAGAAGGTGCACTTGTGATTTTATGGGTCTTTAGTGCTGTTCCTGCTTGCAAACCTCATTTGTGGATCGTTCCCTTTTGTCTGGTATTCTGATTCTTCTGTTCTGACCCTCTTCTCTCATGCTTTGTATTTCACAGAGCTCCCAAGTCTGAAAAGTGGATTGGGTGAAAGCAAACTAATGCTTTGGACTCACTGACCTTTGGACTTTTAGCCTTCTTGTTGAAAATCACTACGTGCCCTATCTCGGTTCAGAAATAACTTTTTAGGAAGATAGGAACAAGAATAGACTACTTTTATATATAAACTAAAATAATATGTTTTTCAAAATGTCTAGCAGTGCTATTCTTGCTTATTTTCTATATTTGAGTTTCCTGAGATATATTCTTTACTTTTCAGGAAACATGCTTAATTTTTTTTGCTTACTTTGAGTATTGGTGTTTGAATAGAACCTAGTTTGTAATGTTCTATAATTGCTGACGTCTTGCACTTGCACATATACATCCTGAATGTACAAATATCATTTTTGGACTAATTGAGCTCCAATGTGAGTACTTTTATATACTAACACATATAATTTTAAGTTGGTTGATTGGATTTCAAAACCAAAAACTTAAGTTACTCTTGTTTGATATTTAATAGAAACAGATTTCCGGTGACTGAACTCTAGTACTGATTGTAATCTTTGATGTACCATCTTATTTATGATTACCTGATTCACAACTTTCTACTGAACTATTATTACAATACTGAAATAGGATGAGTCAGAGGTATTAACACTTAACATTCAGAAGATAGATGTGGCCTTCAAAAGATAAGTCCCAAAAACTATCCTTTAGTCAATATGCAGTGGCGAGTTAAAAGAGCAGGAAAGTGTACAGGACTGCTTTTTTTTTGTTCTATTTTCTTTCTTTATTCCTTGCTGAGATGCAGTCCTAGCCACTTGCTAGTGCTAGGGTGCTATGGTCAAATGTGAACATTGATGTTAAGGATTGCAAGGCTATTCCACTGAATGTGTGTCACAGCTGAGCCTCATCCAGTTCTCGCCCAATATCCACGTGTGCATTTCTAGCAGGGTTCATTGGCTAGCAATCAAGACCTGGCTTTTGTTTAACCCCCTCTCCTAACCCAGAACACCAAGGACAATTGTAGATTCCTTATTACCTCCCCAGCTTTGATCGGCTAGCTCAACCTAGGTTAGCGATTGAATCTGTGACATTCCTGGTCTTTATGGTTCAGCTACTTACTGGATAAACTTGGTGAGCAATATGGGAAACAAGTACTCTTTTTTGAAGCCGATAATCCTCTTCCCTGGTCAGAGAATTTACATTTTACTTATTTCTCTATCCTGTGGAGAATGGTTATTTCAGTCCTCTGAACATCAGGGAGGAGTTCAGCTGACACCAACTATTAGGTCTCTTCCAGCAGTTATACTGCAAATGAATTTGATTGATCTCATGTCCTCTTTGCTAGTCAGGAGGCATCTAAGCCAGGAAAATTAAATGTCACTGTGTTTAACCTGTGTTAAATGGTGGTGTTTGCAGGATTTCTGTTATTGACTTCAGCTGAGTATATTCCTAATGAATGCTAGGTATCTAGGATGGGGAAATAAAGTTTAAGCAGAATTGTGTTTTTTTTAGTGCCTCCTACAACAATTTTGGGTGGAAGCCCATTATTTGTATTTCTATTTCATTGCCAACCTTCCTTCAAATCCTCACCTCCATCCTAAGTAACATTTGTGAAAGTTAACTTAATGGAATTTTTTATTTCTCAGTGAAAATTAGAATTGTTCCATTGCTCTCCTCAGCTAGAAGGGAGTATTTTAAAATTAAAAAACTTTTTGAACTAGGACAGCGTTGTCTAATACGTTAGTCACTAGGTGCATGTGGTTAATTGGGAATCCAGATGTGGCTAATAGCATTTCTGATGAATAGAAAATGAGCAATGGACATCGTTGTTGGGCATGTGATCTCAATACTCACATTTGCACAGCATATGCATGTGTACTTTTGTGCATTTGCTGGTAAAATGGTAAGCAGAGTGAGCAAGTGTTTTTTGATCACTGTTTATTTCCTTGATTACTGAATGGTCAATATTTAAATAAATATACACGTGAGGTACATTTACATGTATTGTGTGAGTGTATGTAAGGTGTGTTCTACTAAATTTAGTGCATGTGGCTAAAATAGTGTCTCCATAGACACCTGTGGCTAGTCAGTGATTTCTACTTAGGAGTGGAAAACATTTCTATTTTTTTTCCTGCTTTTCAATAAACGCCATACCTACCAATTTTGCAATCCTTGAACTTTTCATTCTATAAGTAAGTTCTTGACTTTTTTATGCCAAATTCCTCTTGCAGGAAATATTATTGGCCATGAGCTTGTATGAATAATCTCTTTCTTCCCCCACCCCGGCCTTCTCCATTGCTAGAGAAAGTTCTGCCTGTTGCTTGTTTTGATCCATCTGTAGTGCAAAATATTGATGGAGTTTTTTTTACAAGCAGTATATTTGGTTGCAACATGATTCGGGTGAAGGACAGTATTGGTTGGACCAAACAGTGTGTGGAAAGTTTATTGATTTTAAAATACAAAGTAATATTCCTTTTTGACAATCAGGATTTATGTTTGGATAAGTGACCTTAGGATAATGTTTCACACAAATTACATTTTTTGAATGGCAATTCAAAATTAGTCCTATTCTACTTTAAAATGTTTTCATATTTTTACGATTTAATCTCTGGGATTCTAATCCTCAAAATCTGTTTTATTGCTGTCTGGAAAGGATGGAAAATTGGTTATTTTTACATTTTTTTTGTGATCCTGCTTTTATCATCTCTACATAATGAACTTCACTTGGAAACTTAGATAAGGTTTATAATCTTTATGTGCGCATTAATGAGTAGATCTTATAGAATTTTACAGCACAGAAGGAAGCCAAGTGTGCACCCTCTCAAAGAGCTATCCACTTATTAAAAGCTTTTTGGAATTTTACTTCTGCCACAGCTTTAGGTAGGGCATTGCAGGTTCTAACACATGTTAAAAGAATTTTTTTTAAAAAATCTCCTTTATACTTTTGGTGATGATCTTAAATTTATGCCCTCTAGTTACAGATTGACCAATTGGTGGAAATAGTTTTTCCCTATTTATTGTATCAAAACTCCTCATAATTTTCAGCACCTCCACCGCTCTCCTTAACCTTTTTTCTAATGAAAAGATCCCAATTCTCTCATCACTCTTCATAACTAAAGTAATCTTAAAGGCTAATGGAATTTTGATCTTCATCTCTAGGGGGCTGGAATACAAATGTGATGTGCTTCAGTTGTATATAGCCTTGGTCAGACCCCATCTGGAGTACTGCGTTCAGTTCTGAGAACCACACCTCAAGAAGGATATATTGGCCTTAGATTGGATGTAGTGCAGATTTACCAGAATGAAACCGGGGCTTAAAGGATTAAATTATGAGGATAGGTTGCATAAACTTGAGTATAGAAGGTTGAGGGATGATCTAATTGAGGTGTTTAAAATGACAAAAGGATTCAGTAGGGTAAGTACAGAGAAACTATCCCCTCTGGTGGGGGAATTCAGAACAAGGAGGCACAATCTTAAAAATTAGAGCTAGGCTATTCAGGAAGCAAAGGGTCGTCGAAATCTGGTGTGCTATTCCCTAGAAAGCTGTGGATGCTGGATCAGTTGTAATTTTCAAGACTGAGATTGATAGATTTTTGTTAGGTAAGGCTAACAAAGGATATGGGTCAAAGGTGGGTAAATGGATTTGACGTGTTGATTAGCCATGATCTGATTCAATGGCAGAACAGGCTCGAGGGACTGAATGGACTACTCCTGTTCCTGTCGTCCTTGATATCATATGGAATCTCTTTTTCACCCTCTTCATGGCCTTGACATCCTTTGTAAAGTTAGGTGCCCAAAACTGAACATGATATTCTAGCTGCGGCCTAACAAATGATTTGCATATGTTTATCATTACCTCTTTGCTTTTGTACTATTAATAAAATGTGGGAATTTTAATAGCTTTATCAACTTGAGCTTCCAGTTCAAAGATTTGTAGATCAGAAACCCTAAGTCTTTCAGTCTCTATTTTTAAAGTTTTACCATTTAATTTATATGTCCTCCTTTTCAAAATGCATCACCTCACATTTCTCTGCTTTAAATTTTATTTGACATCCATCTGCCCAATCTGCTAACCTGTCTGTTCTCTTGAAGTTTCATTTTGTTGTTTTCAGTTAGCCATGTTCCCTGTTTTTGTCATGTCAATTTTAATGGTGTCCCCTGTATCTAAGTTATTCATTCATACATGTATAATATCAAATGATTTTACATAGCAAATATGCAAAATGAGTCGCATGTATGAAGATGATTTGAATGTTAGTACTTTGTATGAAGGATCGGAATTTCAGTTTGAAATGTGAGCCATTTGTCAGCTCTATACTTATTCCTTACACATGATGCCATCAGAGAGAGAGATATATATATTTTCAGTTCTTAAATGGGCAAGGGCAACACCACAAAATTGCTTATAATTTGACATGAATTGGCAACCATATTCTTGAACTTGTATAACATCTTTAATGTAGCAAACATTACAAAGAATTACTTTGGAAATTATGGCACAGAAACAGGTCGTTCAGCCCAACCAATCCGTTTTGGTGTTTATCTTCCTCATGAGCAGTAGTCTTAATCCCATGTGCCTGCCCTGTTCCCATGTCCCTGTTTTCTCTCTTCCTTCTATCACCTATCCTATTAAATGTTGGCATTATCTCTGCTTCGGTCACTAATTCCAGAACTGCATTCATCTTCACAACCCTCCTTTTTAAAAAAAAAAAATATTTTCCTGCCCTGTCCTAAATCTCTTGCATTTAATTTTATAGAAATGTCCCTTCGTTCTAGACCACTCGATGACTGGAAACAGCCTGTTCCTATCTGTTCTGTCCCATCCCTTCATAATTAGGTTGCACATATTGTTTTCCAGTTTTCTGAATGTCAAATATTACCTGTTCACTGTTATGAAATGTTGCAGCCACAACAATTACTGCTAAGAGTAATTCCTGTGGAAGTACAATTAAATGTTCCTTCATTTAAGAGGTAATAACTATTAAGCACTTACCCATTGATCACTTTCTTTTATTTGACTAAAAAATTGTATTTATTGAATAGCTTTGCATATACAAGTAAATACCAGATGAGATCAAAAAATAGCCTCCAAATAAACTGACTCCATTATCAGTTACATAGATATTATAAACCAGAAATGGGCATTTAGGCACAGCTTGTCTGTCGGTGTTTATTCCCGACCTGATCAATAGTCCTAATACCATGTGGCCGCCTTGTTCAGCATATTCCTTTATTCATATTTCTTTCAACAACTTACCCATTCTTAAATTTTGACATGGTCTCTGCTTCAATCACTAACACCGATCGTGCATTCCACAGCCTTCTAAGCCTTTTTGTGGTGAACTGGATGTGGGGTTTGAATCTAAGCTCTGGGCCAAATAGAACACCAGGGCTGCACACTGGATTTGGCTTGAGCATGCAAGCAAGGAGGGAGATGGAATATGCGCAAGTCAAAAGGGCGGCTGGTGTTTGACTTTGAAACGTTCAATGGTGTAGTACGATGTACTCTTCAGAGGTTACATTTAAGGCAGATTGTTAGGACAGAGAGGAAGCTTCACACTCCAGTTGTATGTCCAATACTTGACCTGCAGACTTATAGTGACAGTGAAGAGTCAAGAGCCAAAATGTGGGATACTACCAAAATTGAAATGTGTATGAGTGTGAGTTGAATTAAGAAATGGTGGTTAGAAACTGCCAAGTTTAGGTTTTAAATGCTTTTAGATTGTATGTGGAACAAAAATTGAGGGAGATCAGTAGTTGTACAGTTTTGAGGTCCAAGTAAAGAATGAGTTGGGATAGGAGATTGTGATGAATTAGATTTAAGCTGGGTGGTGCAAGAGCATGCAGATTGTTGCATTTAGAGCTTGGAAAAACATAGTACATTGGAAGAAAGTACATAGAAGTAGTGGCCTTAATAGTGTTGAAGAAATAACAGACAAGAAAGATTGTGATAAGGAGCAGGAGCACTGGTAATTGGGTGGCGAGCTTTAATGTGGAAAAGTGCTTTATTCCCCAGTGCTAACATTGCTTACTTTGAACACAGAGAAAGAAAATAGAGAAAAGGTGGTGTTGATTGTTTTAAACTAAAGTCTAGCAAATAGGAAGGACAAAACTAATTAACATTGTTATTTTTTAGGTTCAGTTTATCCTATTGAAAGTGTGATGTTGGATTTTGACTAATATCGGATCAAAGCTTTCTACTGCATTCCAAAAATAAGCTTCTGATCTTAAATCAGTTTTGTTGTATACTTTAGTTCCATTTTGCATTTTTCTCCTCTCCTGGCATAAGTGACTTACACTGGACTATAGTTTCATGGTTGCAGGCAACCCTGTTATTTATGTGGCCATTCATGGCTATCAGACTACTTGATTTGGTGGGGTGATGGGGTTGATGGTAACCATCAAGCTTGATCTTTCTTTTCATCATGCATTTGTATTCTACCCCAGATCAATTCGGAGTTGGAAACATGGATGTTTTTTGCCTTCTCATAAGTACACAGTGATTAGGAGATTGAATTAGCACAGGGATGCTTAGAAAGAGAAAGTAATAGACTCTTCACTTACAATGTTAATAA
The DNA here is from genome assembly GCF_035084215.1 of Heptranchias perlo. Lineage (NCBI taxonomy): Eukaryota > Metazoa > Chordata > Chondrichthyes > Hexanchiformes > Hexanchidae > Heptranchias > Heptranchias perlo. The sequence continues at coordinate 38,304,960 of NC_090336.1, forward strand.
GATATGGAAAACTTAAAACAATGTTGAGATACATAGCTACAACAATGGAGTTTGTGTGGAGAGATAATGCTGAGGCTTTATAATACATTCAGCTTGGAGTACTGTATATCATGTCTCAAAAGAGATATGAATGCATTGGAGGGGATGCAGAGAAGAGCAACATGAATGATCTAAAATGCGTTTGGCTACCTTTCTGAAAATGGCATTTAGCTCAGTTGGCACTGGGCACAGGGTCAGAAAGTCGGTGGGTTCACATCCCATAAGGATTTACTGAACCTTTCATCATTCTGAGGTGGATAACATATCTTGGGATGCAGGGAGTAGAGTTGTCACATTGATTCAACATCATCTTGCTGTCCGACAATGGAAGCACAGGTCTGCGCAGAACCCCATAGGCATTTCCAGGATAATCTCCCTGAATTTTTGAAAACCTCCCAATTGTTCAACAATTAGCCTGCTCCCTATGTAACTTGATAATTCAGTGCCTCTGAATAGCAGTTCAGTGATACCTGTGGACAATTCTGATTGGAGAAGGGTTAGTGTTAGATCTACTTTGGTTCTGAACATATGAAAATGACAGACAGTAAAAGACTCACTGATCCATCCAGCCTGTCCCATATAGTTGTGATGCCTAGACATTCCCCACCAGCCCGGATTCATGAAACCTCCTGAGAGGGGCGAAAAAACAGGTAAAATCCAGGCCAATTAGGGAAAGAAAATCTGAAAAAATCTTCTGCAACCTGTTTAGGCGATTGGAAGTAGTCCAGGAGATCACATGATCCTAATTTATATTACAGGATACCTACCTGTTGTGTGAAGTGATCTCCACCCTAGCGAGAAACAGGTTCAGCTTTCTCTTGAAGGAATACAGCAAATCAGAGTTCACCACACGAGCCAACAACCTGTTCCATAGGTCCACTGTTATCTGGGGAAAGAACAACTGTCTAACGTCCAACCTAATTCTGCCCTTATATAATGTGTATGCGTGACCCTGGCCCTCCCTAACCTGTTCAGTTGAAATAATTGGCCCATATAAATACAGTTTAGTCCCTTCATTGTTTTATAAACCGCAATCAAATCGTCCCCTAGTTTACGCTTTTCTAAAGTATACAGACCCAGCTCTTTGAACCTATCTGGGTAACTAAGGTGTTTTAAACTGGGTTCTTGATGAAACTGATGACACAAAAATAGGATGTTTGACAAACACCGAGGAGGACTGCAAATAAAACTTCAGTTGGATTAACAATGGGCAGATGTGACAGATGTAATTTACTGTGAAGAAGTATGAATTAATGTATTTTGGGAGGAAAAACCAAGAGGACAGTGAGGATGTTGAACTTGTGTCCCACCAGAGGCAAATGATTGAATCTACTCATTGTCAACTTGTTTATTGGTAAGCACAATTGATCCAATGGTTGCCCAGCTGTTTCATAATTTTTCACAATGAGGTTGGCAGAAGGAGGAAGTGGAACAAGTAGTGCAGCTTAACAGGAACTGAGAAATCTAAGCATGGATGGATACAAGTTCTCCTTTATGGTTGACTTGTGTGTGATTTGAAGTTGAGTTAAATGCCTTTAGCTTTTGCTTATGCAAAACTGATACACAAAGAAACATAACAGTTACGCTGCCCAGGATAACTGGTCACAGTTTTAAGCCTCAATTAATACCAGTCCACCAGAACGAGACAGATACACTTTATAAATTGACTTGTGGGACCGCAGTTAGGCCAGTGCATGTATTCCAGGTGTCTGTGTATTTGTACCTGTCTTTTTTTTCCCCCTTCATCTGCCTAAAAATGAAAGTTGGCATCCAGTCTGCTCTGTTGAATGGAGCAGTTTTTTGGGGGTAATGTCCCCACCCAAATGGCCTAGCTGAAAATTGGAAGCTTGCTGTATGGAGAATAGTATGCATATATTTCCTAACACAGTTGCAATTCATTAATATGCCACTGAGCTGCATAAATGACTCGTCCTCCTGTTCAGTGGCTCTGTAATCTTCATTTTTAGTCCTGAATAAACTTTTCTTTTTGAAAGTTCTTAAATGTTGAGAATTGTAAATTGAGGAAGACTGGGGAGAATAGTGAATTATAGTATCGCCTCATAACATGCTTTAGTATGACCTACTTCCATTATAATTTCTTCTACCTTTTAGAAATCCACATTATGTTCCCTCTGTGTAAGATCACATTAATTTGCTGAGAGTGACTGTTGTACCAGTAGAAAATCTGACTGAATATAATAATACTGTACACCTATCAAATGCACCTAAAATCTCTCAGCAAATTTTTTAATTCATAGAATGATACAGGACATTTTGGCATATCAAATTTGTGCTGTTGCCTGGGAGCAGAATAAAACTTTGTCCTCTCCATTCCAACTGTGTGTCGTCGCCCTAACTCTTATCAGCCTTGCTGGGTTTCAAATCTAAGCCTTGGAGGTGAAGTACCGTGCCATCTTGCTTTCTGATTCGCGTCCTCCTCCTCCTCTTTCTCTCCCCCCCCCCCCCCCCCCCCCCCCCCCCCAAAAAAAAAGAAACCTTTTAATGGGAATTGTTGACTTATTAAATCCTATGCATATGAGCATGCGTGTTAATGTTCTATATAGAGTTCGACTGGATACTTTGTAATTTGTGGCACTTATCTAGTATGTAAGTTCTGGTGAATTGGATGAAACTGATCTTTTGGAATAGAAAGGCAAAAGCTGATAAAACTAAGACACAGTGCAATAACCAAGGTAAATTACTTGCAATAGTCTGCCTGTATGTGCTGACTAGTTGCTGGATTTTCCTTTTTATATGTTTAGTGCTGTATGTTATCTTGGGACCTATAATGCATTTCTAGTAAAGCCAAAACACTTGGAGAATGATTGAGATGGCAGAGCTAGTCCTGAATAAAATTGGAAGACTCCTGTAAAATACACCAGAATTTGGTGGTTGAGTTAAGCTTTGGAAAAATATCATGCATTTTATGTAACCAGCATTGGGTCACGAGGTGTTTTAGAGTCATTTTTATTGTCCTATGTGGGAGTGGCCATTGTCCGTGTTGGAAATAAAAGAAACAAAAATTAAGTGATTACTTCATTTGGAATCTACAAAATTCCTTTTTGAATGTCGCCAAGGAAGAAAACTGAGGTAGTGGTATGTTTGAATTTTTTGAAGTTTTTAATTATGGCAAATTAGTACTTTGCATTATTAGAACTAGTTATTTGTCCAGACACTGATGAATTTTCTTTTGGTTGCAGCATACAGTTTCATTAAATCTTATGGATTCATCTCTCCTTAACCTTGCCAGAACTGCCATTTTGTAACTACGTTTCCAAAACTGGTGAGTTATCCCATGATGCCTTCAATGTTGTACTGCAGTAAGCTACATTTTAAAAAAATGATTCAGTATTTACTGAAAAGATCCTCCTGCTTGAAAATACTAGAAATGCTCTAGTGCTGCCTTTGGATTAAAAGCCTTGAGCTAAAATTAAAGCATATGACTGTTTTTGATGCTATTTTTGTGTATACCATTTGTCAGCATAATGTTTTCCACAGGCTTTCTGCAGATTTTTAGTGGCTAGAATTTTACTCTTTAAAATCTGAATTACTTCAAGAATTTTTGTTGTACTATTTTCAAATTTAGACTTTTTAAGTACATTAGAGAAACATGACTTTCTCTTGGCAAAGTTACACAAAGTATAACTTTTTCTATAATATGTCTGCCACTTAAGGAATAAAGTGGATCCATAATATTTCTACAATCAACTATAATGTTTTAGCCCAATAATTCAGTACAAATATTCTTTGTAAATATACAGTTGAGAATTAATCAGCACTGAGAAATTGAAATTTATTCTCCATCTGTTGTGTGCATGTTAGCTATTTCTACAGTGATGCCCATGTTCTTGTAAACATTTGTCTGGAACCCACAAATCTTCCTTTTTATGATTTGTTCTTCATTACCTCTGTTAGTGCCAATCATCTGTGAGTTACTAATGGTAATCTGACAATCCACCTCTGATTATGAGCTAGAATTTAATTTCCAATGTTTGTTCTGAATCTTGAGGAATGCATTGTTTAGTTCAAGTGCATGTTTTTAAATCAGGTGGCTATGGGGAGGCTTAATCTGTTACTAATTCTTCATGCACCTCGAATTTGCAGAATTCAAATCTGATGTATTTAGGACAGCCAAGAACCCCTGAAATGGGCAATTGTAAAAGTCAGGGACAGATCAAAAGAAAAGAAAGAACTTGCATTTCTATAGTGCCTTTCATGTCCTCAGGACATCCAAAAGCGCTTTACTGCCAATGTTGTACTGTTGTAGGGATACGCGTCAGTCAATTTGCTCACAGCAAGGTCCCACAAACAGCAATGAAATAAATGATCAGAAAATCTGCTAATGATATTGGTTAAGGGATAAATATTGGCCAGAACACCAGGGAGAACTCCCCTGTTCTTCGAATAGTGCCATGGGATCTTTTACGTCTGCTTTAGAGGGCAAAAGGGGCTTCAGTTTAACATCTCATTCGAAAGATGGCATCTCCAGAAATGCAGCAGTCACTTAATACTGCACTGAAGTGTCAGCCTGGATTATGTGTTCAAATCTCTGGAGTGGTATGTAAACCCACCACCTTCAGACTCTGAGGCTACAATACTACCACTAAGACAATGCTGACACCTAAACGTAGCCAATTAAAGCCCCAGTGGTCAATATTAATTGTTTCTAACGCCTGTGCTTGCTCCTGGTCTGCCAACGCCTCAATTTTAAAATTCTCATCCTTGTTTTCAAATCCCTCCATGGCCTAGCCCCTCCCTATTTCGGTAACTATTCCAGCCCTACAAACCTTCGAGATCTCCTCCAAATCAGGGATGCGCATCCCTGATTTTAATCGCTTCACCATTGGCGGCTGTGCCTTCAGCTGCCTAGGCCCTAAGCTCTCGAATTCCCTCCCTAAACCCCTCTACCTCTCCTCCTTTAAGACACTCTGTAAAACCTACCTCTTTGACCAAGCTTTTGGTCATCTGTCCTAATACCTCCTTATGTGACTCGGTGTGAAATTTTGTTTGATAACGCTCCAGTGAAGTGCCTTGGGATGTTTTACTATGTTAAAGGTGCTATATAATTGTAAGTTTAAGGTATTTGTGACTAAGGAACATTAGGAGAATTATACATTGACACTTTGTTCAAGTTTGCTTCTTAATTTCCTAAAGTCTATATTTGGTGAGCGCTTGAAGATGTAAATATATTGAGGAAAGCTCCCAAGCACACAGCAGATCTGCATGAGATCCTTGTGTTATCAGGTTTCTTCTGTAGTCTGTGCACGATGCATTTGCAGGGACAGGGGTTTTAATCCATTATAGGTGATCGAGATAATCCAGCTAGTGGTGAACGGTTGTTTTGCAGACTGGAGGGAACCATACAGTGGTGTTCTCCAGGGGTCAGTATTAGGACCACTGCCCTTTTTGATATATATTAATGACCTGGACTTGGGCATAGAGGGTATAATGTCAAAGTCTGCAGATGACACAAAACTCGGAAATGTAGTAAACAATGTGGAGGATAGTAACAGACTTCATGGGGATATAGGCAAACTGGTGAAGTGGGCAGACACATGGCAAATTAAATTTAATGCAGTAAAGTGACACATTTTGGTAGGAAGAATGAGGAAAGGCAATATAAACGAAATAGTACAATTTTAAAGGGGATGCATGAACAGAGAGACCTGGGGGGTGCACGTACACAAATCTTTGAAGGTTGAGAAGGCTGTTAAAGCATATGGGATGCTGGGCTTTATTAATAGAGGCATAGAGTTAAGCTAAACCTTTATAAAACACTAGTTAGGCCTCAGCTGGAGTGTTGTGTTCATTTCTGGGCACCACGCTTTAGGAAGGATGTCGAGACCCTAGAGAAGGTTTAGAAGAGATTTACTAGAATGATACCAGGGATAAGGGACTTCAGTTATGTGGAGAGACTGGAGAAGCTGGGGTTATTCTCCTCAGAACAGAGGCGGTTATGGGGAGATTTGATAGAGGTGTTGAAAATCATGAACAGTTTAGATAGAGTAAATAAGGAGAAACTGTTTCCAGTGGTAGAAGGGTCGGTAACCAGAGGACACAGATTTAAGGTGATTGGCAAAAGAGCCAGAGGTGACATGAGGAAACATTTTTTTTATGCAGCGAGTTTTAACGATCTGGAATGCATTGCCTGCAAGGGTGGTGGAAGCAGATTCATAAGTAACTATCAAAAGGGAATTGGATAAATTCTTGAAGGGAAAAAAATTACAGGGCTATGGGGAAAGAGCAGGGGAATGGGACTAATTGGATAGCTCTTCAAAGAGCTGGCACAGGCACGATGGGCCGAATGGCTGCCTCCTGTGCTGTACCTACTATGATAACCATTTTGATATCTCCTCCAAGCCAATGAGTAGGGTATTGAAATCCTCCATCGGTTTTGAAACACTTTGAGGCCCTTCCAGGATGAGAATCGTGATAGTGCAGTCTCTTTAAAGATTAATAAACCTTTGCAAAAGCAGCCAGCTGGGTTCACCTCCTTCCCCCAAAAGTTTATGGTTCCAGCTGCTAGGCTATCAAAGGAAGATATTTTCATTTGTCATTCTACGAAGTACACTATTATTTTGTTTGTTCGGGTCGAATGAATTGGGAAATCTTCATTCTTTGAATTTAATTCTCTATATACAAAGTTCTCCTTTATCCTACTAATTGTCTCTTTCTCACTTGGTATGGCTTGGAGCTTTTTTTAATATTTAATTAAATGGTTGTCGCTGGTAAATTAGTCTGTTTTAGTCCTCTATCAAGAGTCAGGTTACATGGTTTGAGTTCTTTGCCCATTGGCCTTAATTGTACCATATTGTGTATACAGGTTGCACCCTAACCTTGAACATCTCTCTTTCTCCCCCCCCCCCCCCCCGAAGGGGAAAGTGAACCCCAATTTTTGCTTTTTAAAAAAAAATTGATGCGGTTGTTCTTGCATATTTTTTAATTGTGTTCTGGGTGCTTCAGCTTTAAAATCAGGCTAAATCTAATTTTTTATTAGGCTTTTGCCATTAGGGTCACTTTGTTTTTAAAAAGCACAAATGGCTACCAAGAATTAAGATTAACACCTTCATTTGTTAGCTAATGTTTCAACATTGAGTGCATAGTTCTACGTTTACTCCACTGCAAGTTGGTTATTGTAGACTTCACCTTTTCATTCCACTTAAAGGGAGCCTCAAAATCAGGAGCCGTTTTGAAAAATCTAATAGTTTTAAATAATTAACTTAGCCACTACTGTCTCATTTCTTCAGTATTTGTTTAAATAGTACTGTTGGCATTTGGCTTAGTGTCTTGATTGAAAGGGTCACTTGGACAGGAGTTGAATTAACCTAAGCAGTTAATGTTGAGGTACCCTTTGGTTAATTACTATCTCTAGCAATGTTGTTTCAGTTTCCTGTTTCAAGTTAGTACATGTTAATCAGCACTCACTATTTTAAAAATACAGAAATGGGTAAATGAGAAGTTGATATTTTATAACTGACATTTAAAATGACACTTAATGTTGAATCCCTCTTAGTATTGAGACCTAAGTGGAAACCTACACCAGTTATCTAGCAGAAAGAATTACTGTTGAATTATGCTTAATTATTTGGCCAACTCCTTACTAATTGAAAATAGTGTCATCAGTATAACGAGACCTATACAAAAATGGCTGAGATGTATCGATCCTGTATTCTCGATTAGACTAGGCCCCTTGTCCTAGGCATTAAGATTTGTGTGACAAAGATGAAGCACTTGGCATGATATTGGCTCTTCTGTCACAATACATAAGTGGTTAAAAGCTAGCTTCACTCAAACAAAACATGATCTAGCTTATTGATCACTGGCATTGAAAGCATATTCACTGACATTGAAAGTAAGCAAAGATGTTAGCCAGTTTGTGCACAGAAAGGCCCCACAAACATGAACTGAGATAAACAATTGGTCATAACTATTTGTTATTTACTTATTGGAGATAGTTAAGTTTAATTACTGTAATTAATAGTACTAGTCACATTCTTTTTAAGGTTTAATAAATTTGTTTAGCCATTAAAGCATGAGTCTTAGCCTAGTGCAATATCATGCTACTACCGTACAAAATCAAGGAAGAACACGTGAGGGCACGTAATAAAACTAGTAAGCCAAAATAAAGTGATGACTCTCTGTTCCCTGGGCACTAATTTACCTAGATATCTGTGAAAGTATTCTCGAACCTATAGACTGAAAGCTCATTTATGGGAGTCAGAGATGCTGAGCCCAAAAAATATCTTGAGTAAACTACTCCCATAACGTAACAGAATACGTTAGATGAAATCACTCGCAGCTAACCAGCTAAATTTAAAGCAAATGGAAAAGTAGACAGCAATAGTTAAAATGCCTACAAGGACTTACAGACTTAAAGAATTAGAGCTGAAACAAGCGGAGGTGCAGCACTGCAAACTTGAGGCAGCAAAGGAGCAATGTGAAATTATTCCCTACTAGTCTCATGCCTTATGATTGGGTTTGGTCTTCCCAAGGGGAACTTAGCCCTTGCCCAGACCACAATGTGTGCTCCACTTTGGAGGACCCCTGTTACCCAGAAGGTCCTATTCTGTGGCATACCACCTAGTTCTTGTATATTAAACTCCTGGCTAAGTGGGTTGCCTCCCAGTTTACTTGTGGGAGGAATCTGACCACATGTTTGGCTGCTGGGATGCAGCATTTTTGAGATAATAGTGATCTGCTCATTCGCTTACTACCTCAGGGGCTTTTGCTCCTGGTCAAGCAATCGTAACTATATGTCATTTGAAACAGCTCCGAGAAATCAATCCTTTGTAATCAGTTGATACAAACTCTTATTAGTTATATTCTTCCCTTCTAGTCACAATTTCCAACTATCTTCTAGTTCTATGACTAACTTGCTGTATGCTTTTTGCAGTTTTTAAAATTCTTAACCTATATAGTTCATGGGTTAAGTCATAAGCAGTAAGAACGACTGATCTTATAATTTCATAATCGTCACTGTCCATTAGATTCATACAAGAAAATGATGTGCTGAGTACTTTATTGCTAAGTTATGGTCATCAGTCTTTCAGTCTAAGCTTTTTTGTTCCACTTAGTAGTTTGCTAATAATTCAAGAGTCCTTAAGAAACCAACCAAGTCAGCCCCTTCTGTTCAGATATTGGCTGCTGTATTTCCCAACATTGCAACTGTGACTACACTTCAAAAGTACTTCATTGGCTGTACAGTGCTTTCGGATGTCATGAGGTGGTGAATGGTGCAAGTTCTTTCTTTTCTTTAGGAATGCCTGGATATTATTTGGAAGTGAGATCCTGGCTGTTTTTCATCTTACTCGCCCCTAAACAACTTTGAACCTCAAATGTGGTGCCTGTCCTGTTTTCCTGGCTAAGATGAGTTTACTCAGCACAGACTAGAGATTGAACTTGGATCTTTCCTAGACTATATGACTTTGTCTTACATGATTCATTTACCCACTGAGCTACCAAGAGAAGTACACCCTGTTTTCTGAAGTGATCAGAATAGTGTTTTTTTTTTGTTGAACTACAGCTGCACTCAGTGACTTTCTCCTTTTATTATCTTCTAAATCAGTGCACCATGTTTTGGAAGTTTGATCTTCACACATCATCCCATATAGACACGCTCCTGGAGAAAGAAGATGTGACCCTTACTGAACTAATGGATGAGGAAGATGTTTTGCAGGAATGTAAAGCTCAGAACCGTAAACTGTTGGACTTTCTGATCAGATCACAGAGTATGGAAGATCTAGTCACATACATCACCCAGGAACCACCAGATGATATGGATGAGAAGATGAGATACAAGTAAGAAAGTGTTATTGTAAAGAATGTCTTTTAAATGAATTTTGCCATATCTGAGCGAAGTATATTAAGGTAGATTTTATTTTTGAAAAGTGAAGCTTGCTAAATGGCATTAATATGGAGCCTACCAATATCTATTGTCATTTAATTCTCACTTGCTGAGGATGGGAAATGTCAAATTTTTACCCCATTAAATATTTGCTTCAGAAAGGAAAATTCATGATGCACTGATGTATTGCCAGATGATGTTATTAGTTTTGTAAAGTATATTAAAGATGATGAGTCTGGTAACTTTAGGGACTGTTCCTTAAGTCCTGACTTTTGTGTTTTTCAGCTATTTACATATATCCTTGCTCATCGACTTTTAAAAACATAACATAAGAAATAGGAGCAGGAGTAGGCCAATTGGCCCCTCGAGCCTGCTCCGCCATTCAATAAGATCATGGCTGATCTGATCCTAACCTTAAATTTAAATTCATGTCCAATTTACTGCCCGCTCCCCGTAACCCCTAATTCCCTTTACTTCTAGGAAACTGTCTATTTCTGTTTTAAATTTATTTAATGATGTAGCTTCCTGAGGCAGCAAATTCCACAGACCCACTACCCTCTGAGTGAAGAAGTTTCCCCTCATCTCAGTTTTGAAAGAGCAGCCCCTTATTCTAAGATTATGCCCCCTAGTTCTAGTTTCACCCATCCTTGGGAACATCCTTACCGCATCCACCCGATCAAGCCCCTTCACAATCTTATATGTTTCAAAAAGATCGCTTCTCATTCTTCTGAACTCCAATGAGTAGAGTCCCAATCTACTCAACCTCTCCTCATATGTCCGCCCCCTCATCCCCAGGATTAACCGAGTGAACCTTCTTTGTACTGCCTCGAGAGCAAGTATGTCTTTTCTTAAGTATGGACACCAAAACTGTATGCAGTATTCCAGGTGCGGTCTCACCAATACCTTATATAACTGCAGCAATACCTCCCTGTTTTTATATTCTATCCCCCTAGCAATAAAAGCCAACATTCCATTGGCCTTCTTGATCACCTGCTGCACCTGCATACTAACTTTTTGATTTTCTTGCACTAGGACCCCCAGATCCCTTTGTACTGCAGTACTTTCCAGTTTCTCGCCATTAAGATAACTTGCTCTCTGATTTTTCCTGCCAAAGTGCATATCCTCACATTTTCCAATATTGTATTGCATCTGCCAAATCTCTGCCCACTCACCCAGCCTGTCTATATCCCCTTGTAGGTTTTTTATGTCCTCCTCACTCTCTACTTTCCCTCCCATCTTTGTATCATCTGCAAACTTTGATATGTTACACTCGGTCCCCTCCTCCAAATCGTTAATATAGATTGTAAAGAGTTGGGGACCCAGCACCAACCCCTGCGGAACACCACTGGCTACTGGTTGCCAGTCCGAGAATGAACCATTTATCCCAACTCTCTGCTTCCTGTTAGATAACCAATCCTCCACCCATGCCAGAATATTACCCCCAATCCAGTGATTCTTTATCTTGAGCAATAATCTTTTATGTGGCACCTTGTCGAATGCCTTCTGGAAGTCTAAATACACTACGTCCACTGGTTCCCCTTTATCCACCCTGTACGTTATGTCCTCAAAGAACTCAAGCAAATTTGTCAGACATGACTTCCCCTTCTTCAAGCTATGCTGACTTTGTCCTATTAAATTTTGTTTATCCAAATGTTCCGCTACTGTCTCCTTAATAATAGACTCCAAAATTTTACCCACCACAGATGTTAGGCTAACTGGTCTATAATTTCCAGCCTTCTGCCTACTACCCTTTTTAAATAAGGGTGTTACATTAGCAGTTTTCCAATCTGCCGGGACCTTTGCCGAGTCCAGAGAATTATTACCAAAGCATCCACAATCCCTACTGCCACTTCCCTCAAGACCCTAGGATGTAAGCCATCAGGTCCAGGGGATTTATCCGCCTTGAGTCCCATTAATTTACTGAGTACCGATTCCTTAGTGATTTTATCGTATTTAGCTCCTCCGCCCCCCCCCCCCCCCCCCAGAGCCCCCTGTTTGTCCAGTGTTGGGATATTCTTAGTGTCCTCTACCGTAAAGACTGAAACAAAATATTTGTTCAGCATTTTTGCCATCTCCATGTTTCCCACCATTAATTTCCTGGTCTCATCCTCTAAGGGACCTACGTTTGCCTTAGCCACCCTTTTTCTTTTGATATAACTGTAGAAACTCTTGCTATCTGTTTTTATATTTTTTGCTAATTTATTTTCATAATCTATCTTCCCTTTCTTAATCAATCCTTTAGTTTTTTTTGCTGTCTTTTGAGGACTTCCCAATCCTCTATCCTCCCACTAAGTTTGGCTACCTTATATGTCCTTGTTTTTAGTCGGATACTATCCTTAATTTCTTTACTTAGCCATGGATGGCTGTCATTTCTTTTACACCCTTTTTTCCTCAGTGGAATATATTTTTTTTGAAAGTTGTAAAATAACTCCTTGAATGAACACCACTGCTCATGTACCGTCTTACCCTTTAATCTATTTTCCCAGTCCACTTCAATCAATTCTGCTCTCATACCATCATAGTCTCCTTTATTCAAGCTCAGTACGCTTGTTTGAGAACCAACCTTCTCGCCCTCTAATTGGATATGGAATGTAACCATGTTATGGTCACTCATTCCAAGGGGATCCTTAACTAGGACATTATTAATTAATCCTGGCTCATTACACAGGACCAGGTCCAAGGTTGCCTGCCCCCTTGTAGGATCAGTTACATACTGCTCAAGAAATCCATCCCTAATACACTCAATAAACTCTTCCTCAAGGCTGCCCTGCCCAATTTGATTTGTCCAGTTTATATGATAGTTAAAATCCCCCATAATTATAGCTGTTCCCTTATTACATGCCCCGACTATTTTGCACAAATTAGATAACAATCTAGTACATTAGTCCTGTAACGGTTGTGAATTTGTTCATAGCTCAAGCGGTGAAGCAACACCAATGCTGGAAATACTCTTATTTAACTTTTTTCATCCCCCTACCCCACCAAATACCTTCTGGTTGTCCTCTGTCTGCCTCAACAACGTGATCATTTTTCACATGTGCACTGAGTCAGTGATTTTGACAGGCTGTTTCACCATGGTGGTTATCACAGTTGAGTCCAATCCTGTCCTTGTTTAATAGCCATACATGTACTTTCTTCTAGTGGCTGCTGGAAAACGATCAGGAGTGAGAACCATGGTGAATTTTCCCCCTTTCCAGCTCATGAGGGAGTACTGAGTTTAATTGTAGTAACTAAGATCAACTAACTTAGCACAAATGAGGCATTAAACCTGGGCAGCCTTCTGGCCTGTTTGGCTTCATGTTCCATTATTCATTAGGCTATCATTTGAGCTAAATACTTGTGACATAACCAGAAAAATCATTTGAACTTGTACTTAATGGTGATTGCAGTTAAGCATTACTGCAAAAGTTTAGTTCAGTTTAATTGCCCTAGGTAATGGTTATTACACTTCGATAGTCATTGGCATAGCCAGGCGTTTCTGCAACTGCCAATGTAAGTCTCGTATAGTGTGTTGCCTCCCTAGTGCTAGGGTAAAGCACATCACTGAACAGATGCAGAACATTTTGCTGGGGGAAGGGGAACAGCCAGAAGTTGTGGTCCATGTTGGAACCAAGGACATAAGAAAGAAAAAGGTTGTGGTCCTGCAGACAGAGTTTCAGGAGCTAAGGAGGAAGTTAAATAGCAGGACCTCAAAGGTAGTAATCTCTGGATTGCTCCCAGTGCCATGTGCTAGTAAGTATCGGAGCAGTAAGGTAAGACAGGTTAATGCGTGGCTGGAGAAATAGTGGAGGAGGGAGGGCTTCAGATTCCTGTGGCATGGGGACCAATTCTGGGCAGGAGGGATCTGTATAAGATGGGCGGGTTATACCTCAACAGGGTTGGGAACAATGTTCTCATAGGGAGGTTAACTAGTATTGTGGGGAAGGGTTTAAACTAATTTGGCAGGGGGAAGTGGTTTCTGACTAGAATTGTGATCCTCCATGTTAGTATTCATTATATAGGGAGCACTCTTAATACTTTTTATTATGTTCATGGTGCTTGAATTATTTGAGAGTCCTGAAAGAATTAACTTTGCAGTCATGACGCATTAGAGAGGAGATACAAGGTGCGCAGAGGACTGGGGGAGACAAACAGCATTAGAATAAAGAGTAGTTCAGAAATAAGAGGGGAAATGTGAGGCAGACTAAGATGGGCTTAGAGTGTATGTGCGTAAATGCATGGAGCATGGTAAATAAGGTTGGTGAGCTTCAGGCACAAGTAGCCAAGTGGGATTATGATATAGTAGCAATAATGGAGATCTGACTCAAACAAGGGGCGAAATGGGCACTTAATATTCCTGGCTACAATGTATTCAGGAAAGTTGGGAAGGAAAAAAGGAGGGGGGTGGCAATATTGATGACAGATACTGTTACAGCACTGGAAAGGGACTCGAGGGTTCAAAGACAGAATCTATTTCGATAGAATTAAGGAACAATAGAGGTGCAATTGTGCTGCTGGGTGTATCCTATAAGCCATCAAATAGTGTGAAGGAGATCGAGGAGCAAATTTTCAGGCGAATTGCAGAAAGATGCAAGAACTTTAGAGTAATGATAATGGGGGCTTCAATTATCCTAATATAGACTGGGAAAATAACAGTGTAAAGGGCAAAGAGGGGGAGGAATTCCTGAAATGTTTACAAGAGAACTTTCTTGATCACTGTGTTTCCAGCCCGAGGAGAGAAGCAGTGCTGGATCTAGTTCTGGGGAATGAAGTGGAGCGTGTTTCAATGGGAGAGCATTTGGGAAACTGTGATCACTATCATTAGGTTTAGAGTAGTTATGGAAAAGAAGGAAAAATCAAACATGGAAATACTCAGCTGGAGGAGGGCTAATTTCAGTGAAGCCCAGATAAGGTGCCACATTAAAGGTTCTTACACACGGTAAGGGCTCATGGGGTTGGGGGTAATATATTAGTATGGATAGAAGATTGGTTAACGGACAGAAAACAGAGAGTAGAGATAAACGGGTCACTTTCAGGTTGGCAGGCTGTAACTAGTGGGGTACCACAAAGATCGGTGCTTGGGCCTCAGTTATTCACAATCTATTTTAATGACTTAGATGAAGGGACTGAGTGTAATGTATCCAAGTTTGCTGACGATACAAAGCTAGGTGGAAAAGTAAGCTGTGAGGAGGACACAGAGTCTGCAAAGGGATATGGACAGGTTAAGTGAGTGAGCAAGATGGTAGCAGGTGGGGAAATGTGAGGTTATTCATTTTGATAGGAAGAATAGAAAAACAGAATATTTTTTAAATGGTGAGAAACTATTAAATGTTGGTGTCCAGAGGAATTTGGGTGTCTTTGTACATAAAACACAAAGTTAACATGCAGGTACAACAAACTATTAGTAAGGCCTTTATTGCAAGGGGGTTGGAGTACAAGAGTAAGGAATTACTACAATTGTGCAGGGCTTTGGTGAGACCACATCTGGAGTACTGTGTACAGTTTTGGTCTCCTTATCCAAGGAAGGACATATTTGCCTTAGAGGGGTTGCAACGAAGGTTCACTAAATTGATTCCTGGGATGAGCGCGTTGTCCTATGAGGAGAGGTTGAGTAGAATGGGCCTATACTCTCTGGAGATTAGAACAACGAGAGGTGATCTTATTGAAACATAAGATTCTGAGGGGGCTTGACGAGGAGCTGTTGCAAGGTTGTTTCCCCTGGCTAGAACTCGGGGGCGTAGTCTCAGGATAAGGGCCATGATGTGGAGATGCCGGTGATGGACTGGGGTGGACAAATGTAAGGAATCTTACAACACCAGGTTATAGTCCAACAAATCAGGATAAGGGGTCAGCCATTTAGGACTGAGATGAGAAATTTCTTCACTCAGAGGGTTGTGAATCTTTGGAATTCTTTAACCCAGAGAGCTGTGGATGCTGAGTTGTTGAGTATATTCAAGACAGAGATCGATGTAGATTTTTGGACTCTAAGGGAATCAAGGGATATGGGGATCGGGCAGGTAAGTGGAGTTGAGGTCGAAGATCAGCCATGATCTTGAATAGCAGAGCAGGCTTGAGGGGTCGAATGGCCTACTCCTATTTCTTATGTTCTTACTACTGCTATACCAGATCGGCTGAAATGTACTGCAGGAAAGATCATAGCACTTCAACGCAACAGTGGTAATATAACTGGGTGATCATAAATTCTGAATGTAGAAGATTTACAATGTACTGTGTGTTAAACCAGATCATGGTACATTGAAATAGCTGAGGAGGAATATGATACAAATGGTTGTAACAATTTGATTTTGATGAGTACGGTTGGAAAAAAGCTACTGATATCCATTTGATCTAAAGCCAGGAGTTAAGAATCCAATATTAGACATAACTAAGTGACCATCTTGAAAAACCTTGCAAACCTCAAGAGTATGAAAGATTACATTATTCCATTTGGTAGTCTTCTACAACGTTCATCTGAAATCCTCATTTCAGACCGCTACAAAAATGACGAGCATATATCTAAATGTAAGTTTTGAGACGTGTCATGCAGACAAATTTTTATCAAAGTTTTAATTGTTGTCTGCTGATTTCTTTAGTCCTGCAACTGACCTCGATATTTCTACATGATCAATGTAACATTCTTAAGTGACCTCAGAAAGAGACAATTATTAGACTTTGTGGACTTAAATGACACATTGTTACACAAAGCTACATCTTAGCAACAGAACAATGTTATGGGCCATAACGTGGCAGGGCATCTAATGGTGTCTGCCGTTTGTTAGACTTGCTTTTGCACTTTAGGTTTTTAAAATATTTGAGTGGAAAGTTGCTGAAAGTGTGAGGTGATGACATCACAGCGAGGGAAACAGGGCACCTGGGACCTGAGTAAACAGGGCAAGCAACGGTGTAACTCCTCAATGAGATTGAAGGATTGTGAAATAAACAGTGCAAGGTCTGAGAAGGAGGGTGAATTACTGGGTGTGAATTCAATGTCAAATCAGGTACAGAAAGAGAAATAGAGTGGGAAAGAAAGATTGGATTGAGAGAGAGAGAAAAAAGACAGGAAAAGTTAAAAAAAATTAATTTAAAATTTGACATTTTAAAAAAAAATCTCCAACAACAATTAAAACCTGAAGGAATGAGACTCCACACTTAATAGTTAATTTTCAATGCCAGAGAGGTTGACTGGCAGTAATTAACTATTATCACATTGTTAAAAGGGTACTTAGACTGAAGTGGACAAGACTTAACTTTCTGTGGCAAGTTTAGATTGTATCTACCGCGCAAATACTTCAAATTTATGCCATTCAGTGCATTTCAATGGTGAGGCAGACAGCGAGATGCCATTTTTGTGAAGCTAATGATGGAGCGGCGCATCTCGGGCAGCAACTCTTGAAGTTGCTGTAGCATTTGTGCATAAATAATGGCGAGCGCCATTAGCCTTAATGTTATTTTGACAGCAAATTATGGCCCATTGTTTTATGTGAAATAATGCTTCTGTCCTTAAAAAAACATATCCGACTAATATCAGAAATGTCATGGGAGTACATCAAGATTTTGTTTATCGTTTGCATACAACTGAAGCCATCAAATTCAATAGAATAATGTAGACTAAGCTGTACTTTTGAATTTTGAAAAGATCAGTTTGAAAATGAACAGTTTTTTAAAAAAACTTTTTGTTTTTGGACCACTTGGAATTTTTTTTATAAATAGTTGATTTATGACCCAGATTTTCTCTTTAGAATCGGGTTATTTCCATTTTAATAGAAACTACAGGTTTTAAGAATTCAATTTTTTTTTTGGATTTGAGATAAACTAATAAGGAAAAATTTAAGAATCTAAAGTTGTAAGTGTCAAACCTTCGCAGTCTTTTCACCAGTGAGTAAGCTTAGTGAATTCCTGCAGTGTGTTCTGC
The DNA here is from genome assembly GCF_035084215.1 of Heptranchias perlo. Classification (NCBI taxonomy): domain Eukaryota; kingdom Metazoa; phylum Chordata; class Chondrichthyes; order Hexanchiformes; family Hexanchidae; genus Heptranchias; species Heptranchias perlo. Next base: position 38,322,734 of record NC_090336.1, read on the forward strand.
AGATGGTACATAATGCAGCTACAGTGTGAGTTGGTGAAAGGGATGGATATTGAGTCCAGTGTTAGATTGCTCTCTCCTGGATGATGTCATGCTTTGAGTGGTGTTTGTTCTTGTGGCTACAGACGTCCAGGCAAGTCATGAATATTCCATCACACTCTTGACTTGAGCCTTGCAGATGATGGGAGAGTTTGAAGGGTCAGTATGTGAGCTACTTGTCGCAGAGTACCAGTCTCTGCCCTGCTCTTGTAGCCCCATTATTGATATGGTTGTCCAGTTAAGCTTCTAGCCAGAGGTCACTCTCCCCCCCCCCCCCCCCCCCCCCCCCTCCCTCCCCCCCCCCCCCCCCCCTCCCTCCCCCCCCCTCCCTCCAAGATGTCGATCATTGTCATTACCTGGCACTTGTGTGACACAAGCACAAATATTTTCACTTGTCAGCTGAAGCCCAAATGTTATCCAGGTTCTGCTGTAGACTAGTGCGGGTTGCTTCATTATCGGTGATGTTGTGAATGGAGCTGAATTCTAGAACTGTCAGTCAATGACCCCACTCCGAACCTTAAGGTGAATGGCTGAAACAGCTGAAGGTGGTTTGGCTGAGGACACTTCCTGAGGAACTCTCCCAACGATGTCTTTGAGTTGTGATGATTGGCCTCTCAACAGCCACAACCATCTTTCTTTGTGTCAGGTATGACTTTAGCCATTGGTAGGCATTCCCCTTGACCCCCGACCTCAGTTTTTCCTTGGTGCCTTGCTCGATTAAAGGTTGCCTTGATGTGGAGGGCAGCTACTGTTGTCTCTCCTCTGGCATTCAGCTCGCTCTTTCTTTCATATGTGGATCAAAGTGGTTCTGTGGAACTCGAACTGAGTGTCAACAAGCACGTTATTGGTGAGCGGGGTAGCTTGATGGCATTGTTGCCATCACTTTGCTGATAATTGGGAGGATCATAAAGAGGCCGTTGATAGCCGGGTTAAATTTGTGCTGTTTTTAATGGATGCAATATAACAGAGCAATTTTCCACATAGTCAGGTAGGATGCCAGTATTCCAGCTGCACTGGAATAGTTTTGCTAGTGCGTCGGCTTGGTTTGGTACATGTCTTCAGCGCTACATCTGGATGTTGTCAGGGCCATAGCTTCATTGTGTCCTGTGCACCCAGCTGCTTATTGTCAGGTGGAGTGAAATGAACTGGTTAGACACTGGCATCTATGATGGTGACCTTGGGAGGAGGGTGAGTTTGGATCGTACTTTTGTTTTTTTGGCTGAAGATGTTTGCAAACTCTTCAACCTTGTCTCTTGCACTTGCCTGCTGGGCTCTTCCAAATTTGAGGTTGGGGAGGGTTGTTCACATATATCCTCTTTCTCCCATTAGTTGCCTGATTATCCACCACTATTCTTGACTGGTTGTGGTTGGGCTACAGAACTTTGCTCTGAACCATTGATTGTGGGACTAACTCTATTTATAACCTGCAGCTTTTGGTGTTGACATGCAGTTAGCCCTATATTGTAGCTTCACTAGTTTGGGGCCTCATTTTTAGGTATATCTGGTCCTGCTCCTCATACACCCTTCTATACTTTATATTGAATCGGTTGTTTTTTTGGCTTGATGTGATGGAGGACTGAGGCATGTGTCTAACCATGAGGTTACAGATTGTGGTATACAATTCTGCTGCTTATGGTACACAATACCTCATGAATATCAATTTTTGGGCTGCTAGATCTGTCCTTAGTCTAGCCACTTAAACGGAAGTGCCAAATTACACATTAGAGGGTGTTCTCGTTGCGAAGACCCTTAACATGGACAGTGGTGGTACCACTGAGCCATTCTTGGAACTTGATATTCCCTCACCCAAAACTTATTCTGTGCCCTTGCTTCCTCTGTTCTTCCTCTAAGTGGTGGCCAACATGCGGGAATACTGATTTGACAGCTGAGGGAGAAATTGTAAGTAACCAGAAAGTGGTTTCCTTGGCCTTGTTTGATCTGAAGCCATGAGACTTTGTGGGGTCCAAGTTGAGATCTTGTGTGGGATGCAATGAGAGTGGCAGCCTTTTTGACAAGATGGAGTTGATGTAGAAGGAGTTCAAGCAGCTGGTGAGGAATCCCTTCTGAAGACATTGACTACCTGCTGGGATACAGTTCTATGGGCAGTGGGTTCCCTCCAGCACATTGTCCAAATTACCTTAACTCATGCGTAAGGATTGAGCGTTTGTAGTCTATTCCACTCTGGCTGGAGGAGGGGAGGGTATCAAAGCTAAGTCTGATTCTGTTCTCACCTGATGTCCACATGTGGATTTTCCATAGGAGTTGTTTGGTAATTAGGAACATGAACCCAGCTGTTTTTTTCCCTTCTCTTTCCATACCCCACCACCACCACTGGGGAAAAAAAAAACCCAGGGGTGGTGAGGCTAATAGTTATATCTACTTACTACCACTTAGGATGAAATTCAGTCACTCACCACTGACTGGGTCAAACCTGGAATTTTCCTGTTCTGTATGGTTCAGCTTCTCACTGTTTAAGCTTGTTGAGCCACCAGAGAAGCTGCTTAGATTTTCAAGAGATATTGGTAGTAAGACTCCTGGGAGGGGAAGAGAAAAATTTCAGTTTAGAATTCTGACTCCTATTCTCTTCTTGCTCTCCTCCCCCCCCCCCCTCCCCCCAAATCCTCAACCTTCAGTATCTAGTTTGAAAATATTCACATAGCTCACAAAGTTGCTTGGCTGCATTGAATTTTCTTACCATCCTGATCAGAATCCATTATGTGGAAAGAAAGAACTTCCATTGATATAGCGTCTTTCAAGATGTCTCAAAGTGCTTCAAAGCTAATGAATTATTTTTGAAGTATAGTCACTATTATTATGTAGGCAAATGTAGTCAAATTATGCACGGCACGATTTCACAAACAGTAAACAAGGTAAATGACTAGTTGATCTATTTTGGTGGTATTTGGTGAAGGATAAATGTTGGCTAGAACCATTGGATAACCCCCTTGCTCCTCTTTAAATAGTATCATGGGATCTTCTGTGTCCAATTAAATGAGCAGAGTTCGTTAATGTCTCATCTAAAAGATGGCACCTCTAACAATATATCAGTTCCTTTGTACTATTAATCAGCCTAAATTATGTGTTAAATCCTGGAGTGAGGCTTAAACCCACAGCCTTCTGGCACAGAGGCGAGAGTGCTACCACTGAGTCAAGCTGACATTTCAGAGTTATCTGCTGAGAGCCCTGTAGCAAACAGGAGCTGAGCAGTTCTTTGTGGAGGGAGACCTAAAATGGCAAATGTCTGTTGTACAGCAAGATATCTTAGCAGGCAAGTTAATGTTTTAAAATATGAGTAGGTTGGGCTGTTAGAATGATAATGTACTATTATAAAATTAATTGCAGAGGTTATTGTAAAATATTAACTGGGAGTTACTTAATTGAACTTAGCATGTAATATCTTAATTCTTTTTATTCTAGGTACCCCAACATATCTTGTGAACTACTTACTTCAGATGTAGCACAGCTAAATGACCGACTGGCAGAAGATGAACCTTTGTTGACTCGACTTTACAGCTTTCTGCAAAATGAGCCGCCTCTTAACCCTTTGCTTGCCAGTTTCTTTAGTAAGGTGCTAAGCATTCTTATCAGCAGGAAACCTGACCAGGTAGGTGGACAAGGTTTAGATTGCATGATTTATGTATTTTTTTTAAGAGCTGTTAGATATTTCCAAGTTTCATTTATATAAAACATAGAATGGAAATCACTGTAAATTTACCTGATACAAATGCACTTGCTTAGAATTTGATATTCAAAGTTAATGTTCCATCTAGTTAGTAGTTAACTACAGTCTGACCCATTGTTAACATGGTATAATTGGTTTTTATGAAAGCTGGTGTAAAAAACGTCCTAATCTTCCAACAAAACACAGCTGTCTAATGCGTGGAACTTATTTCTATCAGCAAAGCTCGTTGGCAATGAGTTAATGTGTTTGAAAGTGATTGTTTTGTTTCTGCATGAAATATTCTGTTAGTCAGAAAATGGTCTTACAAATCTACTGTCGAAGTACTAAAAGAAGCATAAGCAGTTCAGATACCTGATTCATGTAACATAGGTGAACTTAGTTGCAGGAATGATTAATTTTGAGAGCACCTATCAAGGCAGGGTTCATATAATTTGAGATGATTGGGGTAAACGCTTGTGCTTTCCTGTAGTCCTTGGGCTTTGCTCTATTTCCTTAAAACTTTAGTACTGCTAGGCACTGGGGGAAGTTTTCCAGGTCAAGACCACTGGTATTATCATGGAGTTCTTCTGAAGTAGCTATGACTAGGACCTTGGTAAGAAGGGCATCTACTAATACTGTACTTCTGACCTCGACTGAAGTAGTTTCATTTGAGACTCACCGTTCTAAATGGGTACTTGTATAATTTTACCCTGTCCAGTTGATGTAAGTGAGCGGAATGCACATTTAGTCATTGTGAATGTGGACTCAGATTATGGCGCCCAAATATTGTGCATTTTCCTCAAAGATTAAGTGGAGATTTAAGTGCTAAAAAGTGATTATTGAAGACTGGTTTGGTTTTACTTGATCGACCCCCACCTACAAGGAAACTTCAGAAATGGGTCTACTGTTCAAATTTTATCAACAAGCGCAAAAAGCCCATGTCTCAGAGTTGTCATCACAAGAAAACATTGTACACGGTTGCAGGAATGAAGAACGGAATAGAACTTTAATAATAAAGGTTTTCATAAATTGGCAGTTATATTTTTCTCATACGACGTAGTTATTGCATTGAACACTTGGATACTTGACCCAGCACTGACTTCACAATACAGGCTCCTTTGGTTCAGTGTTCAGGTGGTCTCATGCAAATTTCTGGGCTTCCTGTTTGGAAGGGAATTGGTGTAAATTATATCTTTTGTAAACTTTTTTGGAATATTTTAGTATGTAGTTGAGTAAGTCCAGATGTCTTTTCTGTCCTCCTTTAAGGAAAGCCTTAAACCCATTCCTATCTTTAAACAGCACTGTGACATAACTCTAAGCATATGTGAATGGGCTGAAGATTATCAACCTTTGGTAATGACTGTCTCATTCTTTGACTTGAGAAGCACTTTCACAATTATTGGACAAAATTTGTATTTGTCAAGTTGATTTCCCCTACAGGCCCATTAATCTTTTGATGTGTGTCTCATATATTCAAAATAGAAACGGCTGAGATAGAATGCAGCAAGTTTCTTCTTGTACAATTAATTTTTATTTAGAATGACATCAGGTTTCTACAGTTGTCCTGACTACTGCATTAAATATCTTGCTTTTAAACTTGCTTTGGTTTTTAGTTGCTTCACTTACATCCAAAGTGTGTAATGTAAGCTTTATTCTCTCTCTAGTCCTGATTGATCCCCCCCAGTATGGCCTCCTTCTTTGCTCCCTCAAGTCCAAGAGTGCAGACTTGAGCGTTTCTGGTTTACATCTGGTTTAGTCATCTATCACCAAATCTGGCTGGACCACATCAAGCCCTATTGGGCTTTGTTCTCCTCTGCCAAAACTGCATACTACTCCAGAATCAGTCTGGAGAGACAATAACCCCCAGTTTCTTTTCTTCTCTAGCAACCATTTCCATATCTCTGCCCCCTCCACCCTTACCTCCAACAACGTGAACTTCTTTTGTTACTAAGATTGAAACCATCCATTCAGCTGTCTCTGCTGCTTTCCCTTTTCCGTTGCCCACCAAGCCATACCTCTTGTTAGCCCACCCCCTGCACTAGCCCTGATCTTGTGTCTCTTATCTAGTTTTTCTCCTACCTCCACTCATGCCTTCGCCCAGCTCCTGCTCACTTAACCCCATTCCTAAATAACTGACTGTCCAACTTCCCTTCCTCGTCCCCCTGCTAGCTGACATTATAAATGGTTTTTCTTCTCAAGTACTGCCCCCCCCACCCCCCCCACCCGAAAAAAAACAAACCCTCAATCCCGTTAACCTTATCTCCGTCCTCTTCCCCTTCAAATTCTTGAATGTGTTGTTGCCTCCCAAATCCGTGCCCTTCTTTCCCTGTAACTCCATGTTTGAATCTTTCCACTTAAATTTCCATCCGTTCCATGGCCCTAACCAAGGTCACAAATGTCATCCTCTGTGACTGTGGTGCATTATTCTTCCTTATCTTCCTCGACCTCTCTGCACCTTTAACACAGTCAACCACACCATCTTTCTTCCATTTTCCATTGCCTTTCTTCCCACCCCCTCAGTTGCCTCTTGAGTCTACCATGGATCTATCTTTGCATCCTTCCTCGTCTACATGCTGCCCTTTGGCGACATCATCTTTAGACATGGGGTCAGCTTTCATGTGCTCGCTGACTACACTCAGTTCTACCTTTCCACCACGTCTCTTGGCCCCTCCACTGCCTCTTTGTGGTAGTTCTGATCGTTTGACATCCAGTCGTGGATGAGCTGCAATTTACTCCAGTTAAAAATTGAGAAGACTGACGCCATCGTATTTGGCCCCAGCCACAAACTCCATACACTAACCACCTATTCCATCCATGGCCATTGTCTCGGGCTGATCCAGAATGTTCGCTTTCTCAGCGTTCTATTTGACCCTGCGCTAAGTTTCTAACCCCATATCCTCTCCGTTTCAAAGACCACCTACTTTCACCTCCATGACATCACCTGCCTCTGTCCTTGCCTCAACCCATCTGCTGCTGATACACTCATCCACGCTTTTGTTATTGCCGAACTTAACTATTCCAATGCTCTCTTAGCAGGTCTCCCATCCTCTACCTTCTGTAACCTTCAGCTTGGCTCAACCAAAACTTTTGACTGTATGTTACCATGCCCCAAGTCCCACTCACCTATCAACTCTGTCTTTGCTGACCTTCATTGGCTCCTTGTCCACCCAATGCCTGTAATGTAAAATTCTCATCCTCATGTTTAAATCTCCATGCCTTTTCCCCTGCCTATGGTCAAAATCCTTGAGCTCCCTACCTAACAGCACTGTGGGAGAACCTTCACCACACGGACTGCAGCGGTTCAAGAAGGCAGCTCACCACCACCTCATGGGCAATTAGCGATGGACAATAAATGCTGGCCTTGCCAGTGATGCCCACATCCCATGTACAATTTTTTTTAAAAAATCACCTCCAGTCCCCCTTCCCCTGTACAGTCTTTTCCTCTGATTCTAGCCTATTGTGCATCTCCTTCCCTACGTCCCATCATTGGCTGCTGTGCTTTCAGCCATCAAGACTGAGATAGATAGTTTTTGTTAGGTAAGGGCATCAAGACGTATGGAGCGGGTAAACGATATTCAGGCACAGATCAGCCATGATCTAATTGAATGGTGGAATGGTCGAGCCTCAAGGGGCTGAATGGCCCACTCCTGTTCCGATATTCTGGAATTTCCTCCATAAACTCTTCTGCTGCTCCACCTTCCTGTTCTCTTTTTAGGCCCTCCTTAAAAACCCACCTCTTTGACCAATCCCTCCTAATATCTCCTCCTTTGTCTTGGTCCCATTTTTTTTCTGATTACGCCTCCATGACGTCCCTTTGAACAGTTTTCTACATTAAATACACTATTAAAAATACAAATACTGAGATGTAGACTATATTGTAAAACTCATCTGAAGTGTTTTTCTTCAAAGGTTTCTTTAACTCTGCAGTACTGGCGTAGGAAACGGTACTCAAAACTTGTATAAAAAAATGTTTCTGATCACTTATGAAGCTGGAAATAGAGATCTTGCTGATTGAATCCAAGATGGGTGGGTGGGGGAAACAGGAAAAGATTATATGATTTCTGCTTGCAGGTACCTGAGCTGGGTTATGTTGCACACTGTTTCAGTATGATCTTTTTCTTATTTTGCAGATTATCGCATTTTTACGAAAGAGAGATGCATTCGTAAGCTTAATGCTGAAACACATAGGGACCTCAGCGCTCATGGATTTGCTGCTCAGGTTATTGACCTGCATTGAACCACCACAACTGAGGCAGGATGTTTTAAACGTAAGTTGAGAAATTTTGGATATGTGCTGAATAGCGCAGGTAGAACAGAGCTGTGTGTTAACTGGTTGTTTTGGCTTAAATAATTGGTATTTCTATAGCACTTTACAGAAAGATGGAGGAGATCGAAAGGGGGGAAAAAGAGGTTGGGGAGGGTATGCAAGCACAGTCAAAGAAGGGCTCTAAGGAGGCTTTTGAAAGCAGAGGTGGTGAGTCAGAGGGATTTTCAGAGTTGGTGGTGGGGGGGGGGGGGGGGGGGCGCGGCAGGGGGCGGTCAGATAGTGAAGGGGATAGGAGTAATCCAGTAGTGGAGAAACAGAGGCTGCGTACAGGAACAAAAGTTTGAACACCATATCAATAAGTAATGCAAATTGAAACTGGTGTACTGGAATAGTAGAAACAAATATGGACGTGATATACAGTATAAATTGATAGAAATATATTTTTAAACATATACTATGTGCAGTAAGCATAATATAATAACCAAGTATTGTTATGAAGGTTAAATTATGGACAAAGGTAAAGGAAGTTTCTGATTCAGCATTAACTTCAGCATAAATTTTACAATTATCTTTTATTTTTACTGGTGATTTTTATATTTTTGCAGTGGTTGAATGAGGAAAAAATTATTCAGCAACTAATCGAAATGGTACACCCATCTCAGGATGAAGATGTGAGTAGATGTAAACATGTGGTATTGCTGCTGAAGACTCTTTTTGATCACAAATCAATTGTGTGTACTGAAATACAGTCCCACATTATGCCTTTTCCTTAAAGGTGGTAGGTTGTACCAGACAAGTGGGTCATGTAGGCTTTTATTGTACCTCTGGAACTTAATACTTCAGATTGAGGAGAGTTCCATCTTTCAGATGAACGAAAGTTTAACTAAAGCTCTGCTTCAGTCCTGGTGGAAACTATCCATTATCTTCCACTAATTGTGATGTATGGAATGAGGCATTTCAGCTTATAACTTGCTCACCGCGGAAGCCCTCTGGTTAACTTGCTTTTTACCAGGACCTGCAGTTAGTACTCTGTTCACATTATAAAAGACCTGCCCAAATTTATGGCAGTTTTCCCTCATTCTCTCTTTCCCCGGACCCCCCCCCCCCCCCCACCCCCCCCCCCCCCCCCCCAAACCTTTCTCCCAGGGAACAATTTTTTTTAAATTGAAGGGCATTACAGTGGTCAGGAGGGAAGGTGGGAAACCTAATTCCAAGCTTGTTCCCAAATGGCATTTTGATCTGCCTTCCAGGAGGCTGCCAGTGGTGTCCTTGATTGACTTTGCAGCTGTTTTTCTCTCTTCTCTGTTGGGAAGTACCTGGCATCCACTTGATGATACTCTGGTAACCCTGATGGCACAGCTGATAGCAGAATTGCAGAGTGAACAGCATGTTGCAGGATCTCCGGAATTGAATTTTAATTGCATAACCAACAATTTGATGTGGTATGAAAACTTTATGCAGTTCTTTCCTTTAATTATGTTTTGCTGTTGGTTATGGTTGCCTCCACTGCATAGCTGGTGAGTGGGTATTTTCATCCTACAAAATATTTGCATTTAAGGCATTTGGCATAGTAGAGGTAATATATTACCAAACTGATGGACTGCTAAGATGGCTTTTTCAACAAAAAAGAATGGTTATGCACTTTGTGCGCTGCACAGCAAAATAGTGAATGGCAGCATGCTGGATGTATTAAATGTCACATTTTCTTTTGCTATTGTAAGGCCACTCGTTCATTGGTTCATCCTTCATATACAAATAGGATATTGCTTCCCTCAAGTTGGGGGTGGGATGGCTGGATTCATGTTCAGTTCCGAGTTGAGGAGCTGGAGTCTGAGCTGCGGACATTGCGAGACATCAGGGAGGGAGAAAGCTTCCTGGGCCTTTTGCTCCAGGAGGCAGCCACACCCCTTAGATTAAATACTTTAGAATTGACATGTGGTCAGGGACAGGAGGGTGTGACTGCGAGTGAGGCAGGTACGGGGATCCAGGAGGTAGTTGCAGGAGCCTCAGCCCCTGCACTTGTCCAATAGATTCGAGGTTCTTGCAACCCTTGTGGAGAAGTGCGGGGACTGCAGGGAGGGCGAGCAAACTGACCATGGCACCGTGGTACAGGAAGCCGTTCAAGTGGGGGGGTGGGGGGGTAGTAAAAAGGAAGGTGGTTGTAGTAGGCAACAGTATAGTTAGGGGGATAGACGCTGTTCTCGGCAGCCAGGAGCATGAGTCCTGAAGGTTATGTTGCCTACCCGGTTCCAGGGTTATGGACATCTCCTCCGGGCTGGAGAAGAACATGGAGGGGGAGGATCCAGTTGTCATGGTCCACGATGGTACCAACGACATAGGTAGGACTAAGAAAAAGGTTCTGCTGAGAGATTTTGAGCAGCTAGGGACTAAATTTAAAAAGCAGAACCACAAAGGCAGTAATCTCTGGATTATTACCTGAGCCACGAGCAAATTAGTATAGGGTAAATAAGATCAGAGATGAATGCGTGGCTCAAAGATTGGTGTGGGAGAAATGGGTTTTGATTCGTGGGGCACTGGCACCAGTACTGGGGAAAGAGAGTGTTGTTACGTTGGGACGGACTATACCTGAACCATGCTGGGACCCCCCAGAGTTCTAGCGAATCAAATAACTAGGGAGGTAGATAGGGCTTTAAACTAAATAAGGGGGTTGGGGGTGGGGGGGGGGGAGGAGGGTCCTGGTGGTGAGAAATCTAGAATGCTAAAGAGAAAAGAAGCAGTGCAGGAAAGTGATTGGGGTAAGGATAACCAGATTGTGTCAGGAAGGGATAGACCCTACAAACAAAAGAGTGCACTAACAAATAGGATCCGGGTAAGAAAAAATGATAATAAGACAAAAAGGGCCATAGTATTAAAAAATGTTAAGATGTCTAAAAATGTTAAAAAGACAAATATAAAGGCACTGTATCTGAATGCACGAAGCATTCGTAATAAGGAATTAACAGCACAAATAGATGTAAACGGATATGATATAATTGCAATTACAGAGACATGGCTGCAGGGTGACCAAGGCTGGGAGCTGAATATCCAAGGGTATTCAATATTTAGGAGTGACAGGCAAGAAGGAAAAGGAGGTGGGGTGGCGTTGTTAGTAAAGGATGAAAGCAGAGCAATAGTGGGAAAGGATATTGGTTCAAAATCAAGATTCCATTCTACATCTGGGTGGAGTTAAGAAGCACCAAGGGGCAGAAAACACTGGTGGGAGTTGTCCATAGGCCTCCAAATAGTAGTGGTAATGTAGGGGACATCATCAAACAGGAAGTTAGAGATGCATGTAACAGTAACCATGGGAGACTTTAATCTACATATAGACTGACGAAACCAATTAGTAGTAATACTGTGGTGGATGAATTCCTGGAGTGCGCACAAGATGGTTTTTTAGACCAGTATGTTGAGGAGCCAACCAGGGAACAGGCTATCCTAGATTGTGTATTGTGCAATGAGAAGGGGTTAATTAATAATCTTGTTGTGCAGGGTCCTTTTATGGAAGAGTGACCATAACATGATAGAATTCTTCATTAAGATGGAAAGTGAAGTAGTCCAATCCGAAACTAAGGTCCTAAATCTAAACAAAAGAAACTACGAAGGTATGAGGAGTGAGTTGGCTATGAAAGATTGAGAAGCTTCATTAAAAGGCATGACGGTGGATAGGCAATGGCTAACATTTAAGGAACGAATTCATGAATTGCAACAATTATACATTCCTTTCTGGCGTAAAAACACAAAAGGAAAAGCTGCCCAACCATGGCTAACAAAAGAAATTAAGGATAGTATTAGATCCAAAGAGGAGTCATATAAAGTTGCCAGAAAAAGTAGCAAGCCTGAGGATTGGGAGCAGTTTAGAATTCAGCAAAAAAGGACCAAGAGATTGATTAAGAGGAAAAAATAGAGTATGAGTAAACTTACAAGGAACATAAAAGTGGACTGTAAAAGCTTCTACAAGTATGTAAAAAGAAAAAGATTATTGAGAAAAATGTAGGTCCCTTACAATCAGAAATGGGAGAATTTATAATGGGGAACAAGGAAATGGCAGAGCAATTAAACAAATACTTCGGTTCTGTCTTCATGGAAGAGGACACAAATAACTTCCCAGAAATGCGAGGGAACCAAGGGACTAGTGAGATGGAGGAATTAAAGGAAATTAGTATTAGTTAAAAAAAAAGTGCTGGGGAAATTAATGGGACTGAAAGCCGATAAATCCCCAGGGCCTGATAATCTGCATCCCAGAGTACTAAAAGAGGTAGCCATGGAAGTAGTGGATGCATTATTTGTCATCTTTGAAAATTCTATAGATTATGGAACAGATCCTGCAGATTGGAGGGTGGAAAATGTAACTCCACTATTTAAAAAAGGAGGGAGAATACAGGGAACTACAGACCGGTTAGCCTAACATCAGTATTCGGGAAAATGCTAGGGTCTATTATAAAGGATGTGATAACAGGACACTTAGAAAATATCAACAGGATTCGACAAAGTCAACGTGGATTTATGAAAGGGAAATCATGTTTGATAAACCTACTGGAGTTTTTTTGAGGATGTAACTGGTAGAATAGATAAGGGAGAACCAGTGGATGTGGTTTATTTGGATTTTCAGAAGGCCCGAGGTTCGTGTGCAAAATTAAAGCACATGGGATTGGTGGTAATATACTGGCATGGATTGAAGATTAGTTAACAGACAGGAAACAGAGTAGGAATAAATGGGTCTTTTTCGGGGTGGCAGGCAGTGACTAGTGGGGTACCGCAGGGATCAGTACTTGGGCTGCAGCTATTCACAATATGTATCAATGATTTGGATGAGGGAACCAAATGTACTATTTCCAAGTTAGTTTGCTGACGACAAAACTAGGTGGGATTGTGAGTTGTAAGGAGAATGCAAAGAGGCTTCAAGGTGATTTAGACAAGAGTGAGTGGGCAAATACATGGCAGATGCAGTATAATGTGGATAAATGTGAAGTTATCCACTTCAGAAGGAAAAACAGAAAGGCAGAGTGTTATTTAAATGGTGATAGATTGGGAAATGTTGATGTACAAAGGGACCTGGGTGTCCTTGTTCACCAGTCACTGAAAGCAAATATGCAGGTGCATCAAGCAGTTAGGAAGGCAAATAGTATGTTGGCCTTCATTGCAAGAGGATTTGAGTACAGGAGCAAGGATGTCTTACTGCAGATGTACAGGACCTTGGTGAAACTGCATCTGGAGTATTGTGTGCAGTTTTGGTCTCCTTACCCAAGAAAGGATATACTTGCCATAGAGGGAGTGCAGCAAAGGTTCACCAGACTGATTCCTGGGATGGCAGGACTGTCGTGTGAGGAGAGATTGGGTCGACTCGCCCTGTATTCACTCGAGTTTAGAAGAATGAGAGGGGATCTCATTGAAACATAAAATTCTGACAGGGCTAGACAGACTGGATGCAGGGAGTATGTTTCCCCTGGCTGGGGGGGTCGAGAACGAGGGTCACAGTCTCAGGATACGGGGTAGGACATTTAGGACTGAGATGAGAAATTTCTTCACTCAGAAGGTGGTGAACCTGTGGAATTCTCTACCACAGAAGGCTGTGGAGGCCAAGTCACTGAATATATTTAAGAAGGAGCTAGATAGATTTCTAGACTCAAAAGGCATCAAGGGGTATGGGGAGAGAGCGGGAATATGGTATTGAGATAGAGGATCAGCCATGATCATATTGAATGGCGGAGCAGGCTCGAAGGGCCAAGTGGCCTACTCCTCCTATTTTCTATGTTTCTGAGTGATCAGGTGATCTTCTTCCACTCTATGTATAAGGCCAGCCCTTTTATTTTTCTCATCCTGACAGGAGATTTCTGTCTCCCATACAAGAAAAACTTTGGATCCCAAAGTTGGTTCTCAGTTGAAAAATTGTTTTGCACTTTATAGTTTGCTTGCAAAGTTCATATACTATTTCTTACTAATGCTACCTTGAGCCGTGGCCTACTCTGATTGGACTGACTTTGGTTGACCCTGTCTTTTCCATTTTCTGATTTTAAAATTTGTGTGGCGTGCCATGGATCCTGCCAAATAATGCACTTAAATAATACCTCTGCTGTTTTCCATCGTCCACCATATTTGAAGTGATTTGGTATGGCTGTCCTCCAGGGAGCTGCTGATGTAATGCAGCAGGTACTAGTTCAGATAAGTCCCAATTGTAGCTAACTCGAGACACCTCATTCAGAGAAGCCCATTTTCAGAATGTCAAGTGTATCTTCTCTCCTCTTGCAGTCAGGATTACCATCATTAATGCACACGATTAATGCTTTAATTCAGGAAGAGATTTTGGATGCAGAGTGGTAGCTCTGTATTCTGGGTCTGATTGCATCAGCAATTTTTTGTTATGCTGTACACAAGGTTATTCAGGTAACCAATGCAACTGAACTTTCTTACATATTGGTCCTCTTCAGTTTCTCTGTTGTAGTTCGGAGTGTATTTGACACTCTTGGCAGTGGTCATGACGTAATTGAGCTGCGGCTATAGCCCTATGATCCCTGCTTCCTTTGTAGGATGGGAGCCCATCTGGAAGCATCTGGATGTGGGTGAATTTTGTGACACCTTCCACCTAAACTGGCTCCAGCGTTGAGCACATTGACTGGCCTTGGATCTCTTCAGAGGCTGAGTAAGCATCGTTGTTGTGAAAATATAGTGATCACATGATCATTGTCAGTGATATCAATAAACAGTCTTTCATCTTGATGCCCTATAGATATGGTAATTAATGCAATCCTATGTCTGGATGGGGGTTGGTACAGAACAGGACAACAGATGCCCTTGGGGAAGTCAAGCAAAATAAATGAATCACTGATTTTTGACAAAGGGAATTATCTTGAGATAAACTCCATGGCCACATGTCAGAATAAAAGTCTAGAGTTCTTCTGCAAGATCTTAGATATCTTGTTAATGGTTGCAGGCAACACTTAAATCTCTTGGCAGGAAAGATTTCTGTTCATGTTTCTCTTCACTTTTTCTCTCTCTCTCTCTCTCTCTCTCTCCACATCCCCGTCCAAGATTATTCACAATATTTAATTGATTAAAGAAGACCTAATTCCCTGGTATCGACCAACAAATAAGTATCCTGACCTATTTGACCAGTCAAATCTAACAAAGCAACCAGAAGTCTCAGAACGGCTGAAAGGGTTGGCTTTGATGAACTGGGAGTTCAACGGTTAGTTGTGGGGCCATTGTTGACTTCCAGAGAATCCTGCACTTTGTAAACTGATAGCATCAAATGGGAGTAGTTTTGTCTACTCCAGTCTGTTGAGGTATGACGTGCCAGGAATTTTATTGCAATTTTAATTGATGCAAGTTCCGTTTTAAGTTCACCTGCATATTACGCAGTGCAGTGAGAAAACACCCCATGGCATATCCTGTTTTTAAGATGCAACCTTTTCCCTTGTGTTACTACTTCAAAGATTTGGTGCTGAGCAAAATAATGCCAACCCTATTGACCTATGAGTTCCCATAAATTAATTTTGTTTTAAAACTCAAGACAGTTGCTTTACTATCCCTCATCTTTGCTTGGAAGGTTAGTGAATTGCACGCATTTGTGATCGATATATCATGCCTTATTTGGCATACATGGCTGGCCTTGAGCCTAGCCCTTTTCCCTAAAATTGTTGAATTTAATTTGTCTCAATCTTTTAGAAAGTTTTATGATCATGTTTGTTCATTGGAAGGAAATGCCAATTAATATGCGCACGGTAATACACTTTACAACAAGATTTTCATCAGTCTAAACAGTTGTTCCCAAAAAAATGTCTTTAGGTAATGCATTATTAAACAGTGGTTAGCAGATTGAGTGAAGTGTATCTCTGTGTTACTTCCTGGCAGGATGAGCTGTTTGGTGCTGCAGTGCTCCAAGCTCGCCTACAGATGTAGGTCCTTAGAATCCTACTGCCAAATTCTGTACTATTTTTGTTACATTCCTATTTGTATATGTGGTGGTTGAACAAATAATGTTATATTTAACTATTTTAGGTATTGTCCTTTTTTTTTGGAAGAGGTTCCTCGTCTACCCCTCACTTTTCTCTTGACATGATGTGGCTTGCAGTGACTTTTTAAATATATATTGTATGTTTCAAAGGGGTAGAATAAAGTCTCAAATGCAGCAGAGTTGGGGGGTGGGGGGGAAAGATCCCTGACTGCTGCTGATGCAAATTCTTTCGATGGGTGTAGTCCTCATGTGTTTTTATCAGAGGGATGATGGCAATATTATATTTATATGTGGAGTTACAACTTTCTTCGAAGAGATCATACCTAGGGTAACTAATCTAACATTCTACTCAACTTTTTTTAGTATCACACCACACTTCCTTTTGTTATATTTGGTTAATTTTTAAAAGAAAGGTGGTAAATGTAAGCAATTAGTAACTTGGTGAATTTGTTACTCTGCTAAAACGTTCACCTAAGCTTAAATCTCAGGTTTGTAGGTGAAAACATGTCGGCTTTGCTCTTTTGAATACAACTGAATTTTTGCTGAGTTCTAAAATAAATGAGTCAAATATCTTAACATTTCATTTTTTAGAGGCACTCAAATGCATCACAATCATTGTGTGAAATCATCCGCCTTAGCAGAGACCAGATGATTCAAATGCAGAGCTCTCCAGAACCAGATCCACTTTTGTCCACCATAGAGAAGTATGTAGTTTGATAGTAATTGTTTAAATGTTAACTTAATAATGTTGCTTTAATTTTATTGTGGTCATAATGATGCAGGCAAATTATATACAAGGAAAATTATTTAATTTCAAACTTTATATAGGTTGGATAAGAAAAGCAATGATTTTATCCTTTGAACAGATGGGAATAGTATATTACTTCTAGGATATATATTTTCAGACTTTGTATTTGATTATTTAAAATTGATAAATTCTTATTTGTAAAATATTTGTAGAATTAGATCAACAATCAACATTTCTTATAGAAAGCATTGTAGTGTTTGAAATGTTTAGCCAATAAATATCAAAAGCAGTAGTGATTTCAAAATCCATACAAAATTATGGATTTTGATGGAGTTGAACCATATTTGTTGTGTACCAAATTCTGAAGAAAGATGCTTTGAATGTAGATTTCTAGGTGTAATTAGTTCTTCATTACAGACTCCTTCTTGTACAATTGCGAGTATGCTCAGGTCATTAAAAGGAAAATCATGAGCAGCATTCTTTTTCTAAAAAGATATGTTGATGTAGATTACCTTGTTGTAAATGTCTTGGATATTTGTCTTCTCACCGCTCGCTATTTTAGCTCTCCACTCCCCTGCCTCCTACATTCCCAGAGCTGATGTGCTGATAGGTCACCATGGCAAGTATTGTCTACAGTTGTTGCATCCGCTTCAGTGAGAGTGATGCTCCAAACAGGCCTGGGGCCAAAATACAGCTTGTGGTAACTTTATCTCTCGAGTTGGGTGGCGCAAGATCGCACCTAGGCCAGTCCAAAGTGGCGCTCCTTTTAAAGTTAAACTTAATCTACATTAGCGGATTGATACTGGAGTTGCGAAGTGTTTCGATTTTTGTTTCCTCAGGAAGGCAAAGATATTTTCAACAAGGTAATCTATGTACGGAGTATATTTTTTAAGGGGAGTGTAGGAAGGGAAAGTATTTTGAATAGAAAGAACTCCTACCACACGACTTTCTCTACGTTTTTATTTCTTAAATGCAAAATTCCTTTGTGTACACTAAGCCTATTCTTTTGTGACATCACAATAGCTTCAATTGTTAATCAATAACATTTTAACGCTAGTCCCTATTTGATCCATCTCCAACCTCCCTTTCCTCTTCAAAGTCCTTGAACTTGTTGTCCCATCCCAAATCTGTGCTAATCTTTATTGCAACTCCATGTTTGAATCTCTCCAATTGAGTTTCAATCCCTGCTGCAGCACTGAAACAGCCTTAATCAAATTCACAAATGACATCCTTTGCGGGTGTGACCGTGGTGCACTATCCTTCCTTGTCTTTCTCGACTTCTCTGCAGCCTTTGACATGATCGACTGCACCATCTTCCTCCCGACATCTCTCCGGTTGTCAAGCTGAGTGGACTGCCTCGCCTGGTTCCACTCTTACCAATCCAATCATAGCCAAAGCATTTTCAGCAATGATTTCTCTTCCTGTCCCCACACTGTAACCTTGAGTTCCCCATGGGTCTACCCCAGCCCCCTTCTCTTCCTCATCTAAATGCTGCCCCTCAGCGACATCATCTGAAGACATTGCATCAGGTTCCGTGTGAGCGCTGAAGATGCTCTACTCTAGCTCTCCTTCTCCACCACCTCTCTTGACCTCTCCACTGCCTCTATTGCCAGACTGCTTGTCCAACGCCCAGTCCTGGATGAGCCTCAAGTTCCTCTAGTTAAACGTGTGAAGGACCGAAGCCATTGACTTTGGCCCAGTCATGAAGTCTGTACCTTCTCTCTCACTCTCCCTAGCTGCTCTTGGGTTGAACTGGACTGGTTGTAACCTTTGGTGTCCTATTTGACACCAAGTTGAGCTTCTGACCCCATATCCTCTCTGTGTTTCAGAAGTCAGTCATGCCTTTAACACCTCCAGACTCTACTATTCCAATACTCCCCTGGCGCGCGTGTGTGGGGTGGGGGGGGGGGGGGCGGCGTGTGTGTGTGTGGGGTACGAGATAAAACGATCGTAGAAGTTGGAGGTGAGATGGAAGTTAGAGAAGAATTAGAGGGCAGAGGAAAGTAGAGAGTTTGGGAGGGGAGTGGATGGATTTTACTTCCTCCAATTGTCATTGGTTATTTTTGTGTATATAAATATATGGATTTTATTTCATAATGCCTGAGAACTTTGGAAGAGTATCCCACAATAGACTGAATCTTTTTGAGATCCTAAAAGCAAACTTGTTCCTGAGCATTGTTTATATATTTATGTCTAATATACCAATTATCATAGTAGGTGCAGCACAGGAGGTGGCCATTCAGGTCATCGTGCCTGTGCCGGCTCTTTGAAAGAGCTATCCAATTTGTCCTATTCCCCTGCTCTTTCCCCATAACCCTGTAAATTTTTTGCCTTCCAGTATTGATCCAATTCCCTTATGAAAGTTACTATTAAATCTTTTCAGGCCACCACCTTTTCAGGCAGAGCATCCCTGATTATTACAGCTTTTTAAAAAAAAATGATATTTCCTCATGTTGCCTCTGCCTTTGCTGATCACTGAAAAACTGTGCCTTCTGGTTACCGACCCTTCTGCCACTGGAATCAGTTTCTCCTTATTTACTCTACCGTTCATGGTTTCGAACACTGCTATCAAATCGCCACATAACCTTCTCTGTTCTAAGGAGAACAACCCCAGCTTCTCCAGTCTCTCCACATAACTGAAGTCCCTCATCCCTGGTACCATTCTAGTAAATCTCTTCTGCACCCTCTCTAAGGCCTTGACATCCTTCCTAAAGTGTGGTGCCCAGAATTGAACACAATACTCCAGCTGAGGCCTAACCAGTGGTTTAGCATAACTTACTTGCTTTTGTACTCAATGCTTCTATTATTAAAGCCCAGGATCCCATATGCTTTTTTAACAGCCTTCCCAACTTATCCTGCCACTGTCAAAGATTTGTGTATGTGCACCCCCAGGTCTCTTTGTTCCTGCACTTCCTTTAAAATTGTACCATTTATTTTATATTGCCTCTCCTCATTCTTCCTACCAAACTGTATCACTTCACACTTCTCTGCTTTAAATTTCATCTGCCTTTATCTGCCCATTTCACCAGTCTGTCTATGTCCTCCTGGAGTCTATTACTATTACAATGTTACTACATTGTTTACTACATTTCCGAGTTTCGTGTCACCTGCAAACTTTGACATTATACCCTCTATACCCAAGTCCAGGTCTTTATTATATATCAAAAGGAGCAGTGGTCCAAATACTGACCCCTGAGAACACCACTCTATACTTCCCTCCAGTCTGAAAAACAATCGTTCACTACTACTATCTGCAGTAGCAGTCAACCTGTTAGATGCAATGCAACAGTAAAACTGCCAGAATAGATGAATGAAATGCATCCTACTCTTAAATTTAAAAAAAATGGAATAAAATCAATTTGGGTGCGGGCTACATATAAAAAGTTTTATGTTTATATGAAGACTTTGTGTTTGTGTATCCCAGAGACATTAATTTGGTAACAGTTGCTGGTTAACAAAGATTTTTTTGTAATATTTTCCTAAGCCAGAAATTATTATAAAATATTTGGGCATATAGTTGAACACTAGTTTTTTTTTGTTTTTAAAATATATTAATCAGTACTTTCATTTTGAACCCAAATATTTATTTGAGGATTTTTTTTAAGGATCATTCTGATAATTGCTGTCATATAAATGTCATATTACTAAACTGTTTCCTGCCCTACTACTGCATCTGAGTTATAATTCAGCTCCAGCGTACACCATTCAATAAAATACGTAGGAGGTGAGGTGCAGTATTGGCTGCGAGCTGGCTAGTGGTCATCCGCCAGAGGTGGAAAGCAGCGAAGGCTGGGAATGGGCTGATCGGCGGAAGTTGTTCAGAAGATTTAAAGGCAGGCAGAGAAAGCGAGGAGAAAGGAAGTTTATCTCCAAGGTGATTTCCATTGCAGGCGTAGGACAACTATGGAAGCGCTGAGTGGCAGACGAGAAGGAGTCAGCAGCCAACTGTCCGAGGCGGGGAGCAGAGAAAGTGGAGAACAGGCCGATCTGCAGGGCAATTTCCTATCGAAAAGGCAGGCAGCTCAACAAATTTTGGGTGGAGGTAGATGACATCGGGCTGCTAGCAGGATCTGTGGCAGTCAGTGCGTGAGGAAAGAAGTTGAGAAGGGAGAGCGAGATGGCCCATAAATTTTTTAAAAATTAAAAGTTTAAAATCATATATTTTTATTTTTAAAAGAAAAAGTTAAAGATTTTTAAAAAAAAAATTCTATCTGAGTTGAGAGAAACAGCTCAAATTTCCTTCATAACCAACCAATTGCACATAATCATGACAAGGTAGGCAGTTTCCATTGTAAATGTTGACATAGGAATTTAGGGCAAAAATATTGACAGTGTGATTAAAAATATGACAATGGGATGTCAAGTGGCACAGACCAGAAGCGTGCACACAAGATTTTTAATATGGCTATTAAAAAGTTTTACATACAGCACACACTTCCAGTTTAGTTGCCCTAAATTGCTGCCTTTTGCCATGCCTCCCTGCCTGTCATGTCTAAATTAAACTTATCTATATTCATAGTACACAGAGGGAATGTTGCATTTAGAAAGCAAGATACATAAAGAAAGGAGCAGGGAGTACTTTTAGTGCTTTAAAAAACTTTCTCTGCCTTTTAAAAAAAAAAAAATCAGTAACCAATTTTAAGCCAGTTCCTCATCACTTTACTGGAAGCGTGATTACCTATGCTGATTGGGGAAAACATATTTTAAGTGACAAGCAGCACTTTTACAAGTTCTGTTTTCCATTTAAATAATGGGCTTTTCCAACTGTCCCAAATGCCTGTGCAATCCCTTCTCTCTCCTGCTACACCTCCAAGCCTCCATCTACATGGCATAACTTTCTTCCCATCCTATTTCTTTCAACTGCCTTTTGCTGCTCCTGCCCATAGTCTTCATGTTTGTTCTCCTCCCACCTCATGCTGAGTACTGATCCCTTTCTCCATAGTCATCACAACTTCCCCTTACTGTCATTTTCTCAGTGGTAACCTGCCACCCGTTACTTACTTTTCCCACCCCCCAGGATCCACCTCCCAGTGCCACCACGCTCGGTAGCTTCTGTCCCCATTGCTCATACAACCCTGGTCTCCCTCTCTTTCCTGCAGTGCAATGCCCCATCACCCCTTCCCACCCAAATCAGACTCTGGTACCCACCTCCGATTGTACTCATAAATCAGGACCCCCCTTTCTCTAGCTTCTTGCACCTTTCCCTAAAACACTGCATAACCCCCATGCCCAATGTTTACATAATCCAACCTGCCCATATTCCAACATCACACCTCAGCATTCCCTGCTGCGCATTACCATAAATCTGATCTCCCTCCTGACCACTACCACAACCTGCACTATTCCCAGGCCTCTAAACCCTAGGTGACTTGCTATCACTGCCAATCCAATCCTACACACCAAGACTACCCTCCCACTCGCTCATTCAATCCTAATAAGCACATAGCTCTCTCCCAACCAGGTAGTCCCACCCTTGCATCTTTTACCCAGTCCTCCGACATGCCAAGACCTGTCTTGCATTCTTTCTGGTGCTACCCAACAATCCGCCCCGGCAGCACTTTCCCATCACGCCCCTCTCCCTTTACTCGCACGCCCCCTGAAATCTTTGTAGACCCCATTACGAATCCACTTCTCCCATTCTGCACAACCCACCCTCGTACTCTTTACTCTTATCAGATCCTAGTCCCCCTCCCTATGCTTCCAGATCCCAGGATCTTCCTTCCGACACCACCTAAGCACACAGCCGTTCAAATGCCCAGTAGAGCTATAGGCAATACCTGTAACCTACCTTCTACCTAACTATCCTGGAACATCTTCCCACACATCTTCATCTATATACTTGGCTTGAAAAGGTGAGAAATAAAATTAACTACATTGCATAAATGAATATATGATCAAGATCATTGGTTTATACGTTCCGTACATACACATAGTTCTGTTTTTGGATTGAATTCATAATTAATACATCCACAATGTAGTCACTTGCTTCACAGGATATAATAGAACTATTTTGCTTTTGGGAGCAAAATTATATTGGGTTCTTGAGAGGTAGTATCTATAAAGAATAAAACACTAGGCAGAGAATAGTTACAGCACAGAAGGATGCCATTCAGCCCATTGAACCCTTGCCTGCTCTTCAGAGCAACCCAGTTAGTCCCATTCTCCCGCTCTTTCCCCATAGCCCTGCAAATTTTGTCCCTTCAAGTATTTATCCAATTCCTTTTTAAAAGCCATGATTGAATCTACTTCCACCACTTTCAGGCAGCGCATTCCAGATCATAATCTGCATTGCTGCATAAGAGTTTTTCCTCATGTCGTCTTTGGTTCTTTTGCCAATCACCTTAAATCTGTGTCCTCTGGTTCTCGACCCTTCCACCAAAGGGAACAGTTTCTCTTTATTTCCTTTATCTAAATGCTTCATGATTTTGAACACTTCTATCAAATCTCCTCTCGACCTTCTCTGCTCTAAGGAGAACAATCCCTGCTTCTCCGGTCTATCCATGTAACTGAAGTCCTTCGTCCCTGGAACCATTCTAGTAAATCTTTTCTGCACCCTCTCTAAGACCTTCACATCCTTCCTAAAATGCGATGCCTAAAATTGGATACAATACTCCAGTTGTGGCCGAATCAGTGTTTATAAAGGTTCAACATAACTTCTTTGGTTTTGTACTCAATGCCTCTATTTCTAAAGCCCAGGCTCCCGTATGCTTTTTTTAACTGCTTTCTCAACCTGCCCTGCCACCTTCAAAGATTTGTGCACATAACCCCCAGATCTCTCTGTTCCTGCATAAGTAAGGAGTATTAAAATATACATATGGGAGCGCGTTTAAAGATGCTGTACCCCCACTACATCTGGAAAAGCACTTGTCAATTTACATTAGCAAAATAATGTTACAGTTCTGACTGAGAAGTGGTTATACAGAATAAATTGGTAGAACTTACTGGATTTTGGAAGATATTCATGTACCCCATCTGTATCACTAGTTGGAAACTCAGTTGAACGCCAACTAGGATTTTAATTCCATAATCTGAAATGAGTAATTTCTTCTATGCAAGACCGCTAGATGACCAAGGGAGATGGATGCAACCTTACGAAGAAGCTTGGATGACATGGTGGTTATGAAGAATTCAGTGACCAAATTGGTTATCTTAAATCTTCACAGTGGGTTTGATTATAGGTTTTGTGTATGCTCAGCTTATGTCAGTTAATACTAATAGTAGTGGTTAAAATAACAGTTTGTTTAATCTTTTAAAATTACCCATCTTTTTATCCAGGCAAGAAACTTTAGAATATTTGCTTACAAATGTCCTCGATAAGGAGAAGACTGAATCTGCAATTGTGAATTGTATCCAAATATTGTTGACATTACTGGAGACTCGAAGACCAGCGTAAGTCATAGTTATTTATGCATATAATCCAGAGCTCTAACATTAATTATAACATTTGGATGTCTAATGTCATAATTACACTTTACGAATTACAATTACGCTGTACGCAGGCACAATTGACTGGATCAGTGCAGTGTGATGCATTTGGGTTTAAGAAACTCCAAGCATGTTTTTACAATGCAGAAGTAAACTCCAGGCATGTGTATACAATGCAGAGATACCTGCTAAAGGTTATTTAGCAAGAGGGGGATGTGGGGTCCTAGTGAATAAATTATTGAAGGCCCACAAGCAGTGTGACAGAGAATTGGGAAAGCAAATAGGGTTTTAGGTACTGGGGAGGTTGGATTGTGTATTGACAGTACAATATATAACTAAGAATGCTGTACTTAGTCTGTAACAAGACTTGATATGGTTGCATTTGGTGTATTGTGTCTGGTTTTGATCACCATGTAGAATGGGATATTGAGACCCTGGAAAAGCTCCAGAGGAAGGCAATTAAAATGATACCCAGTTTGAAGGCTCTTAGCTATTAAGATGGGACCAGGATTGGGGCTATTTTCAGCAAAGATAGACTTAAGAATAGTTATGATTGAGGTTTTTAAAATAATGAAGGCAATATATTCTGTCCAGTTGGATACCTTATTTAAAATGGATAGGGATGGGAGAACAAGGTGTCATAATTATAAAATGCATTAGTAAAGAGTTAGGTTAGATGCCAGGACATCTTTTCACAGTTTCATTGTTTACTAGAACAGATCCTCGAAACATGCAGTGACTGTTGACCCTCTGCAGTCTTTCAGAAGGGAACTAGATAAGTTCCTGAAAGGAGGACATTCAAGTTCTAAAATGTATGTTGCGGGATAATAGGTATACTTCTGAATTACTGTAGTCTCCAGGAGCTTGCTTGATTGCCTTCGGGGATTGGAGAGGAATTCCCAAGAGTATTTTCCTAAATTGGTCGCAGATTTTTTCGCCTTTTCCAGGAAATTGCGTAACTGAGGGGATGGGATGTGGGTGGATCAATGATACTCTAGGCTCATTGTCTAGTTGGTGTAGACTTGATGGATCGGGTGGTCTCTTCTCATCTATTTTGTATGTGCACAATAATAATGCAAAACTTATTTTCACTTGTTCTTCAAGTTTTGAAGGTCAGCTAGAGATCTGTCCAACTGGTATGAACCAGGCAGCCTTTTCTGTGAGTAATAGCACATTACAAGCCATTAGACAAAGACTTAAAGACTTCCATCAGATACTACTTGAGCCTCCTAAGGTAAAATGGATTTAATGGCTTTCAGTACTTTGTTGAACGTTAATTTATTTAAGGTATATAATCTCCACCCTTAAAATTGGTTACTTCACTAATATGACTAAACTAATTCAAAAGAACTTGTTGTTCCCTGATGTATAATAACTCAAATTGTTCTGGTTTCGTGTTAGTTTAGCTCCCACATGCCACTCTTAACAACTTGGCAAAGGAGTCACGGTTACTGTTTAACTAGCGCGTAGATTTAGTATAGCAGAAGTCCTACAACTGCTGGGAAACATTTATTATACTTGCCTTAAGTTGTGTTTAATTGTAAGAACTAAAGGTCAGCAGCACTGGTGGTGGATTCCCATCAGGTACTGTATTACAGGGCACGAAAACTATAGAAAGTATGGAAACATCTCAAATATGAAAATTAAGCTTTTAATTTTGGATTTTTAGCCTTTAAATCTATTATATCTCCTCATCCTTCTCGACCCGTCTGCAGCCTTTGACACAGTTGACCACACCATCCTCCTCCAACACCCCTCCTCCGTCATCCAGCTGCGTGGGACTGTCCTTGCCTGGTTCCATTCCTATTTATCCAGTTATAGCCAGAGAATCACCTGCAATGGCTTTTCTTCCCGTTCTGCACTGTTACCTCGAGTCCCTGAAGGATCTATCCTTGGCCCCCTCCTATTTCTCATCTACATGCTGCCCCTCAGAAACATCATCCGAAAACAGATCAGGTTCCACATGTAAGCTGACGACACCCAGCTCTACCTCACCGCCCCCTCTCTCGACCCCTCCACTGCCTCTGATTTGTCACGCTGCTTGTCCGACATCCACTATTGGATGAGCAAAAATTTCCTCCAACTAAATATTGGGAAGACCGAAGCCATTGCCTTTGGTCCCTGCCACAACCTCCATTCCCTAGCCACCGACTCCATCCCTCTCCTTGGGTACTGAGACTGAGCCAGGACGTTCACAACCGTGGCATCGTATTTGACCCTGAGATGAGTTTCTGACCCCATACTTGCTCCCAGTGCCAAGACCACCTACTTCCACCTCCGTAACATCGTGCGTCTCCACCCCTGCCTCAGCTTATCTGCTGCCCTCGTCCATGCCTTTTTTACCTCTAGTCTCAACTATCTAATACTCTACTGGGCGGCCTCCGTAAACTTGAGCTCGTCTAAAATTCTGCTGCCCGTTTCCTAACTCTCAACAAGATCCATTCACCCATCACCCCTGTGCTTGCTGACCAACATTAGCTCCCGGTCCAGCAACGCCTCAATTTTAAAATTCTCGGCCTTGTTTTCAAATTCCTCCATGTCCTTGTCCCTCCCTATCTCTGTAACCTGCTCCAGCCCGACAATCCCCTGAGACCTCTGCACTGCTCCAATTCTGGCCTTTGGCGCGTACCTGATTTTCATCGCTCCACCATTGGCGGCTGTGCCTTCAGCTGCCTAGGCCCTAAGCTCTGGAATTCCCTCCCTAAACCTCTCAGCCTCTCTACTTTCCTTTTAAAACGCTCCTTAAAATCTACCTCTTTGACCAAGCTTTTGGTCACCTGTTGTAATGTTTCCTTATGGGGTTTGGTGTCAAATTTTGTTTGATAACATTTCTGTGAAGCACCTTGGGATGTTTTACTACCTTAAAGGTGCTATATAAATGCAAGTTGTTATATGTTCCCACTGGAGTACTTTTTAAGTTCTAATATTCTTCCCTATATTATGAGGATAACATGTCTTAGAGGGTTACATTTTGAATAAACTTAACTTGCACAATCTTAAAATTGGAGGAAAGGAAAGCGAGAAATAGAATTCTTGCTCCAAGGATCTCCTGGGTTTTGTATTAATAAAATGTTACTATCAACCAGAATTACACCACCATAAAGTGTATAACACAAAATTATGTACCCAGTTTTAGAAGTAATGAATTGATATTCATACAGGCAATGGAATGCCCAAACCAGTGACCTCTACCACTTAGAAGGACAAGGGCAGCAGGCACATGGGAACACCACCACCTTCACCTTCCCCTTCCCCTTCCCCTCCAAGTCACACACCATCCCGACTTGGAAATATATCGCCATTCCTTCATCGTCGCTGGGTCAAAATCCTGGAACTCCCTACCGAACAGCACTGTGGGAGAACCTTCACCACACAGACTGCAGCGGTTCAAGGCGGCGGCTCACCACCACCTTCTCAAGGGCAATTAGGGATGGGCAGTAAATGCTGGCCTTGCCAGTGATGCCCACATCCCATGAACGAATAATAAAAAAAAAAAATCAGGAAGCTTTGGAGAAAAATGAAAAATCTTAGATGCAGGCAAATACATGTAAAGACAGCAAGCTACTTTTTAAGGTGTTTGGTTGTATTTCATTGAAGAACTTTGAATAAAAATAATGATCATTTTGATTTTATTTGATCTGTACAATCTGGTCTTAATCGTATGTCCCTTTTTATTTGTAGAAAAGTGCAATGAAAACTACCTGGGGAGTTTTAGACACACCAGTGGGGAATACTCGTCTGAATGTGGTCAGACTTGTAGCCAGCCTTCTGCAAACAAACACACACGGCATTAATTCAGAGCTCGTAGAACTTAACACTATGGATGTGTTATTGGTGAGGATCGAACCAGTGCTGGTGTTTTATGTTCCATTTATGTACACTCATTTAATAATTTGAACAGTGGGAACAGATTATATTGTAAACCATTTCTTTTTTGTAACAATCTATGGAGGTAACCTTGTAGGTCTGACAGGTGTTAGAAAACCACATTTGGGTAGGGTGCAGAGGAGAGTTAAGGATGTCAAGGCCTTGGAGAGGGTGCAGAGGAGATTTACTAGAATTGTACCAGGGATGAGGACCTTCAGTTATGTGGAGACACTAGAGAAGCTGGGATTGTTCTGAGTATAGAAAATTAAGGGGAGATTTAATAGAAGTGTTCAAAATTATAAGGGATTTTGATAGAGTAGACAGGGAAAAACTGTTTCTAGTGGCAGGAAGGTCGGTAACCACAGGAGACAGATTGATGATAATTGGCAAATGAACCAGGGGGGAGATGAGAATTTTGTTTACGTAGCCAGTTGTTATGATTTGGAATGCACTGCCTGAAAGGGTGGTGCAAACAGATTAAATAGGAACTTTCATAAGGGAATTAGGTATAAACTTGAAAAGGAAAAATTTGCAGAGCTATGGGGAAAGAGCAGGGAGTGGGAGTAATTAGATAGCTCTTTCAAAGCTGGCACAGGCACGATGGGCTGAATGATCTCCTGTATGATTCTATGAATTGCTTGGATAAACAATTATTACAACTATCTACCAATGTGTTATTATTTTGATGGAATATTTTAAGAACTTAAAGTTGACTCTTAAAATTAATTTTCATTGTGCACTGAAACCAGAAATTTAATTCATGCTTTTTTTTTAAAAAAGGATATGTACTTCAGATACGTTTGGAATAATTTTCTTCATGTACAAGTAGAAATTTGCATTGCAACAATCTTAGGAAGCCCTCCATCCCATGATGCCAGCACAGCAAACAACATAGAGGATAATCCAGATACTGCCAGAGAAAATATATTAATAAAACATGTAAGAGCCTTTGCCTTCTGTTATTTGACATTGCATTAAGTTAATGTTAAATCACTTGATTGGTCATGTGTTTCTCCCCTCTCAATCTTGATGCAAGTAAAAATCACTAGTTACTGCTGTACTTAAAAAAAAAAAAAAAAAAATTGCTTTGTTTGAAAACCTATACAATCATTTTTTTGTGGGTAGTTTTTGAGGTATCTTGATTGAGCTTTCTGATATGGTTCATTGTAGGTTTGTATTTGAGCTTTCCGACTGGTTCGTTATTTCCACTGTGAAACAACAATCAGATACAAATCCAGGAATAAAATGCAGTCCCCCCGTTCCAATTTGGTCAGTGTTTGGTTCTGTTGTGAAAACCGATCCGAAAGGGTGAGGCTCCTGGGTTAATATTTGGTTGTTTCACAGTAGAAACAATGAACCAGTCATGTACTATAAAGAAAATTTCAGCTCCCTTTCAGCTGTCATGTGATTTTCCTGTTTAAAGCCCAACAAACTTACCAAGAGAGGTAAGTCATAATTTACATGCATAATACTTGCTAGCATGTTGCTGACCCCATCACCACCATAAATTCTATGTAACCAGGACTGTCTACTGCTTCTCTACTGTTTGCTACTTGGGCCTCCTGTCCTATGATGGATCCTTGCTCGTCAGTTGTTCCCTGCACTCTTACCCACTCTGATTGTCCTGCTGCTCAGTTCTTGCCCGTTCCCAGTTGCTCCTGGATCTTTGCTCCTCATCCTATGAGCAATGTTGTGGGAGATTTTCTAGTGTATTTAAAAAGTCTCATATTTGTTTGCTACGACTTGCTACATTATGACTGCCTTTTGAGTAAATCTAGTTTTTGGGGGAGGGGATTTTGTCCCTTGTAACTTAAATCCTTTTTGGATTGTTTTTGTCAATTTATGGACAATATGTCCGAAGGGATTCTGAATTATATACCAAAAATTGCCTTTTAGAATAGGAAATTTGGAGTGTCCAAGATGATGCAAGAATCTACAATTTTATCTGTAAAGGTGTGTTTCAGACTGTTTGAAAAATGGGATCTTCAGTTTTTTATGAATTTTTTTTAAACTGGCCTTCATATTGTAAAAACTGTTGCAGTTGAAAAATGGTATGTTTTTGATTTTTCACTTAGTTGTACGCTTAAAAGCTGTTTTCAACAGGCCTTTCACTCTCTTCATAGAGTATCTGGTGTCTCAAAACAGCTGAGTCTGAAATGGCATAACTGATCTATTGTCTCAAAAGTCAGTAAATCTATGAGAAATTGTTTTTAGTTTTAATCATTGAATATATATAGTAACTCAGTTTTTCATTATCCAGCTGTTTCAGAAGTGCCAATTAATTCAGAGAATACTTGATGCGTGGGAAAATAATGAAAAAGAACAGTAAGTGATGTATTGGTGATTTGTTTTAAGTAGTTTATAAAACTCAAAGTCTCAAGTATATATTGAGCTGAAATCAACAGTAATGCGTTAAAAATGATAACCTAAGAGAAGTAATGTTTTTGGGGGGCTGGACGTTGCGGTGATTTGCTCCCTTTTAGGACCTGGGTTTGAATCCAACCCAGATTGATGGTGAAAATTTCTTTTTGCTGTAAAGATTCTATGTGAAATGAAGCTGGAAAATCTCAACCCAGTCCCTAGTTGAGTTGAGTCAATTGCACAAATTAGCACTCTTCGAGAGGCCATTGGGGTGATTGATATGAAAAATGTCTGTGGTGGGTAAGAGGTACACTTCTAAGGATGGGGTAGAGGCATGTTGGTTTACTTGGCATCTTGTCTGCTATACCCCATATAGGAGTGCTCAGTGCTAGTGTTGGGTGCCAGAATGCTCCATTCCACAGAACTGACATCCCTTACCTGGAGTACAAAAATGTGTTCAACATAATGTATTTAAAATTTGGCCTTTTATAGCTGCCAACATATACATATACATTAGCATGATCTGTATTCTGCACAGTTCCAATTCTTGGTAAAACAAGAACATGCAAAATAAGTAGTCTATTGTTTTACATATTGATCAAAATAGGCAGCCATGCAAACAGCTTGTTCTTCGTAACTAAATAACAATATCATTTTCCTAATAGTCCTAGTTTAAATGACTGAACTATAACCTTTGTCTAAAGCTCTAGCTAATAGTAAATGGGGGGGAGGGGAGAAACTCATGACGACAATTCCAGATGTAGCTAAAGGTTAATATATGAAGCTCTAAAAATGGTTTAAACTTCCAAGCCAAGAATGCAGTCATATAATTTTCTGGTTTTGAGTAGCTGTAGGGTTTGGTTGCCGTGGCTCTTGTTTTGGAATAACACTTGCTGTGCTGGTGCAGTTGTGCAGCAAATAAAGCTCAAACTGCATTTTCTATCTTACCAAATTTTAGTGTATTTTCACGCTGGAAGCTGGCATACCATTGGCCCTGGAATTTGTGTCTGTTAGTACCTTTGCTTCCACAGATTCATATAACATGTTACTTCTGCAAATACGTTGCTTTTCTTTTGCTGTCTGAAGCAGTTGGGTTGGTATATTTTGTGTATGTATTACAGCATTTATAAAATTGTGAGCTCTGTGCTGTACTGGAGATTCAAGTTGTGGATTTGTGCTACTTGCATGTGTTGCTAACTGTGTTTTAGATGTAAAATCTAGGTTGGATTGCTGATTTTGCTTATTGCTCTGGCTTTCAATTGTTTTGATACCAATTTCCTGCTGCTGTTTTACAAGTTATCATCTTGTAGAGATTCAAGCAATCAATTACAGGCACAAATACGGATAAGAATCTCTGAGATTCAAAACTGAAAAAAAAATAGTCAAAAATGTAAACAAGAGGATGTACTAATAGCTGGAGTTGGGCACAAATTTTAAAAAAGTCAAAATAACTGAATTAAATCAGATTTGTTGGCAGTTGCTCCAGCAGTAACTGCCTATTTTTCATAACTTGACTTTTACTTGTTTACCTGGTTTATTGTTAAACATATGCTGCATTTTAAATATTCAGCAACTTTCTTGAATGCTTCTCAGTTCCTTATTGCCAGGTTTTAGGCAAAGCTATAAAGTGTGACTTGCAGATCTTACAAAAATAGTAGTACTTTGGTTAGTATAAGTCTGCTGAATGCTGAAAATATATTAAGTTCCTTAAATACACACAAAGATGCCCAGTTACCTTTTGGCGTTGTCCCAATTACTGCTGCAGCTAAGTTTAGGTGGCGCAAATCTAAATGAATAGTTGTCATCAAATATGTGAATTGAAGTTGCAGCCTAGATGTAATGGAAGTAAATTCCACTCTGACAGGGTAATTGCTATGTGAAATTTATGTGGCTCAGTAAGGCAGTGGACTTTGCAACAAGATTCTGCAATATAATTGCACCCAGTTCAGTTTTGGTCACTGAGACACGAGAGATATTCAAGACCTCAAAGTGGTGCTATGTAGAGACTGATCACTAGTGTCACTGAACTGAGTTGTGAGGAAAGACTGGAAAAATTGGGGTGCTCCAGTCTTGAAAGCAGCTGACTGAAAGAGGATCCTAGTAGTGCCCAAATAGTGTATGGTGTAGAGAATGTAAATATGGAATATTTTTGATTGAAACTGAACTAGGAACACAGGTTCAAACTGGCAAAGGGCAGATTCAGGACTGATATCAGGAAGTCCTTCACACAAAGGAATGGAGTGGACTTCTGGGTATGGTAGTAGAGACAAAAACCATGGAATCATTTGAGAAACATCACTATATGATTGGGGGTTGGAAGCTATTAAGTTTTTCTCTGGATTGGTGAGCTTGGATAGTTTTTCTTCATTTGTATCTATCTTTTAATCTTGTATTTTAATCTTCATATTTTTTGTATATTTTCTAGCCTATTGACAGTTTATCCAGCCCCAGTGGCAAGCAAGAGTCACTGTTGAATAGTTAAATGATGAATAGTCATTTAAACTGCTTAACTCCTTACATTAGATTACTGTTTTCATATAATCTTGATGCAGCAACAGAAGGTAGGTCCCTATTATGGTGGATAAAGTTGTTTCTGAGTAATGATCTGAAATGCCAGCCCTCTACAGTCAGAGTAACTGTATCATTATTGTAGTTTATTTTTCCCTTTGTTTGTGCCAACTCGTACTGAAAAATCTCACTTTAATGGTATGGATCCTAGTATCAAAAAGGAGACCAGCCTTCTAAGTCCCCAACCTTCAGCCACAGGTAGTAATGGTGTATATTTTTCAGCAATCTGATCTATGAGAGCATAAAATAAAATCTGAGGTGCTTAATATTCTCTAACTATTGAATCAAATTGCACATGGGAGATTATATCCCCTGAAAATTCTTGAAACTGTATATATAATGCCATGTGACTTCTTACTGCCCTTCCCCTATTTGCATAAAATTGGCAACATTACGTTTGCTAGAAATATTCTCATCCCTCCCCCCCCCCCCCCCCCTCCTCCCCCACCTTCCCCAAATACTTGGTCTAACTTAGTTTGGAATAAATGGAAGAACCTTGTGTAGTGGATGAATGCAGGTTGTTGTTTTTCAGATCAGAAGGTGGAAGACGGAGAGGGTACATGGGCCACTTAACACGGATAGCCAATGCTGTTGTACACAATGCTGAGAAGGGGCCAAACAGTGTACTAATGAATCAACTGCTTAAAGGTACAATATTTTACCCATCCAGCACTACTTCTCTTAAAGCACTTTTTGAATTGGACATTTCAGAATACTGCAATGAATTGAACTCTTGCATGGCAATTTAAATTCCCCGAGTATTCGTTTTGGGAAGAGAGGAGAGAAAAATCAATCTGTATTTAACTCATGGATGTATGGAGAATGTTATAGATTGGGCTCTGTCCTCCTTTTCCCCTATAAACAACTTGACAATAGATTCCTTAAGCAGACTGTGTCAATTACAAACTGAAATCTGCGGCTTTTAGTTTCTGCTGCGTTGACTTACTGTAGCCCAGCTCTAATCCCGATCGAGGTTTCTGGAGAACAGATTGGGTGTCCACTATATCTCCTGTTAATTTTGAAGGCAGAAGATGATAATATGCTAGAACACTGTATTGGCTAAACTACTGATGAAGTTCATTTACAATTAAAAATTATTTGCAGAAACAAAAGTGAAAACAGACAAAAATGCTAAACAACAAAATACTTGTACAAGAGAGCTGGAAACTGTCTAGAAGGGGTTAATATAACATTTTCCAAATGCTGCTTTCATCTTTTCTTAGTTTTTTGGAATGGAACACTTCTGGGTGAATCAGATGAACCTTCTCTTGTTGCTTGGTAACCAATATGCGGTCTCAGTATATCTTTCAGGATGAGACGTTAAACATCTGATCCATGAGCCTCAAATGGCCATGAAGGTCGAAGCTTCTATGACAGAATTAAAAAGTATCACCCAGTCCTGGGACATGTATTTTGCAGACCCTATTTGAAAGACAATTTCTTTTGAAGAAGTCATACAGACAAAATGTTACATCTGCACACCTTGGTGAGCTGTGACATGTACAGTTCCGTTCCTGCTCGTTGCCATATCTCAACCAAACTGTTTTAACCCAGGACAATATTTGGAAATTACATATTAATATGCTGAAATTACTTGTGTTAACATTTTAGTTGTGCTGTTTCCTTTTAAAGGGAATGTTTTCTCGTATTGCTTATTGAGTAAATAAACCTAAGGCAAAAGTTCTTATTTTTGGCCGAACTGATCATGTGACAATGGGTAATTGTTTTAATTCTAAAATCTTGTGAATTGTGAATAAGCCAGATAATGGAGATTTTTTTTATATAATGCCTTCAATACTATTTGTATTCTCAGATCTTAGTGAGGACTACAGGGAAAGATGGGAGGCATTCACCACAGGTTCATTGGCAGAAACCAACAAGAAGAATACTGTAGATCTGGTAGGTTTCGCAAAATGAATGGGGATGTTGAAAGATGTTTAGAAGGAAGTAGAAACTTAAAACAATTCAGGCATAAACATGAAGCTGCGATGTTATGTAGATAATTTTTGTGATGAAGATATGGAGTTGGAAGTTCAGCTCAGAGTCAAATCGGATACTTAAGGCTGCAAACGGTTGGCTTTAGCATAAGACAGTGGCCAGGGAGGGAGGTGGAGTTGGTGGCAAGGGTGCGGAGTTAGTAGCGGGGTCGAAGGCGATGGCTTTGATCTTCCTAATGTTACATTAGATGAAGCTAAGTGTATATTGCAATTATGTTCACAAAGTTGACTGTCATGAATGGATCAACATCAGCTAAATAAAAGTGCCCTTATTCCAAAAAAAGGTTATGTAGAATATTCCCATATTTTGAATTAAAAACTGTCATATAGAACATCTGCACTGTTCTGAAAGTATGAAGTTAGTATCTTCAAATTGTTCTGTAAAGTCAATTGGCTATTACGCAGTTCTTAGAACTGGGTTCTTCTATGTCCTATTTTTGCATAAAAGGTAAATTTAACTTTCTTCTATAAAGTGAAATTATAATTTACAGTTTTGAAATATGGAGAAACACAAAGTAAAATTGTTTTTGTTCACACCTGGGTTACTTTTACAAAAATAATTGTGGATACTGAGTCATTGAGTATATTGAAGGCTGAGATAGATAGATGTTTGGATTCTAGGGGAATCAGGGATATGGGGATCAGGCAGGAAAGTGGAGTTGAGGTAGAAGGGTTTTTTTTCATTCGTTCATGGAATGTGGGCGCCGCTGGCAAGGCCAGCATTTATTGCCCTTGAGAAGCTGGTGGTGAGCCGCCGCCTTGAACCGCTGTAGTCTGTGTGGTGAAGGTTCTCCCACAGTGCTGTTAGGTAGGGAGTTCCAGAATTTTGACCCAGCGACGATGAAGGAACGGCGATATATTTCCAAGTCGGGATGGTGTGTGACTTTGAGGGGAACATGCAGGTCGTGTTGCTCCAATGTGCCTGCTGCCCTTGTCCTTCTAGGTGGTAGAGGTCGCGGGTTTGGGAGGTGCTGTCGAAGAAGCCTTGGCGAGTTGCTGCAGTGCATCCTGTAGACTGTGCACACTGCAGCCACTGTGTGCCGGTGGTGAAGGGAGTGAATGTTTAGGGTGGTGGATGGGGTGCCAATCAAGCGGGCTGCTTTGTCCTGGATTGTGTCGAGCTTAGTGAGTGTTACTGGAGCTGCACTCATCCAGGCAAGTGGAGGGAATTCCATCACGCTCCTGACTTGTGCCTTTATAGATGGTGGAAAGGCTTTGGGGAGTCAGGAGTCACTTGCCGCAGAATACCCAGCCTCTGACCTGCTCTTGTAGCCATAGTATTTGTGTGTCTGGTCCAGTTAAATTTCTGGTTGATAGTGACCCCCAGGATGTTGATGGTGGGGGATTCGGCGATGGTAATGCCGTTGGCTGTCAAGGGGAGGTGGTTAGACTCTCTTTTGTTGGAGATGGTCATTGCCTGGCACTTGTCTGGCACAAATGTTACTTGCCACTTATGAGCACGAGCCTGGATTTTGTCCAGGTCTTGCTGTATGCGGGCACGGACTGCTTCATTATCTGAGGGATTGCAGTTGGAACTGAACACTGTGCAATCATCAGCAAACATCCCCATTTCTGACCTAATGGTGGAGGGAAGGTCATTGATGAGGCAGCTGAAGATAGTTGGCCCTAGGACACTGCCCTGAGGAACTCCTGTAGCAATGCCCTGGGGCTGAGATGATTGGCCTCCAACAGCCACTACCATCTTCCTTTGTGCTAGGTATGATTCCAGCCACTGGAGAGTTTTCCCCCTGATTCCTATTGACTTCAATTTTACTAGGGCTTCTTGGTGCCACACTCTGTCAAATGCTGCCTTGATGTCAAGGGCAGTCACTCTCACCTCACCACTGGAATTCAGCTCTTTTGTCCATGTTTGGACCAAGGCTGTAATGAGGTCTGGAGCCGAGTGGTCCTGGCGGAACCCAAACTGAGCATCGGTGAGCAGGTTATTGGTGAGTAAGTGCCACTTGATAGCACTGTCGACGACACTTTCCATCACTTTGCTGATGATTGAGAGTAGACTGGTTGGTAATTGGCTGGATTGGATTTGTCCTGCCTTTTGTGGACAGGACATACTTGGGCAATTTTCCACATTGTCAGGTAGATGCCAGTGTTGTAGCTGTACTGGAACAGTTTGGCTAGAGGCGTGGCTAGTTCTGGAGCACAATTCTTCAGCACTACAGCTGGGATATTGTTGGGCCCATAGCCTTTGTTGTATCAGCCGTGATCTTATTGAATGGCGGAGCAGCCTCATGGGGCATATCGCCTCCTCCTGCTCCTTTTTCTTATGTGCTTTTGCACTTTTTCTGGGGGGAGTGGAGGAGGTTTATGGGGAAAGGGTGAAAAATGTAAACCATGTTCTGTATGTAGTTCGAGTATTGAACTTGAAATGACTTTGGAATTGTAAAATATTTTTAAACAAAAGTATTATTGTATGGTAATTGCACAAAGATGCTAATAGACAGGAAATTGTGATTGTAGTGGAATCAATTGGGTTTGTAGTGGATTCACTTTATCCTGTAAATTATATTTCAGGTTAGCACACATAATATACATTCATCAAGTGATGATGAAGTTGATTTCAAAGAACAAGGTTTTGCTCAGGACTCAGGGTTACAACAAGTAAGTATTTTCTTTACTTAGTGACTCTCTCAATTCTTTTTCACTTGTAAAATACAAAGTACATAGGTTGCATGAGTATAAATGAAAATACTTCTAAAATTAACCTCTGCTGTTTATCCTCCCCAAATATATTAGTTATAATGCATTATAAGAGACTTTTTTCTGAAAGTGCTAAGTACATTACTGGCTCAAGAATTTTCATTTAAGTTTCCAACTTTTTTCTCGGCTCTTACCACCTTTTTTAAAGCATGCTGGAAATAGAATCTAAACAGGTTGAGTTTATCAGATTCATGATTGCTTATTATGTACCAAGGGCCTACGTATGTACCTTACTTCATCTTCATTGAAGACTTTAGGGCATATGGCCCTTCAGTTGGGATTTTTCAAATAAAAACTTCCAATTTGGGGAGGGGGAAGAAAAAAAACAATACCTCCTATTGACCTGGACTTAATCCTTGGAGATTGAAATGAAAAATTATGGGCAAGCAAATTGTACTTATTAAAATAAAATCATCTTTGGAAATAAAATCAATGACATCTTGTAAAGTACAAACTGCTGAAAAGGTGGTCAGCCCACTGATTAGTTTTCAGTGTTATTGTGGAAAGCATAATGTCATTGATGAGTTCACTAAGAGGTTACACACAGCATTGTTTACTTGATTTCAGATTAACAAGCAATTTGTGTGTTTTTAAAATAAGAAAAACTTAAGAGAACTCAAACTTAATCAAAAACTTGTTTTAGAAGAATTTCTGTGGCTGTAAATATTGAGAATATCAGATTTTAAATGCTCAGGCTAGTTTAGCTGCTTTAGAACACGTTATGGAATCGGACAATGTTTTTGGGGGGTGGGAAAAGATATGTGGAATTATACTAGTTAAATGGATGGATGAATAGCTACAATAAAGCAGCATCTTAACTAGGGCATTGAAATTCAAATCCTGATTGTGACTGAAACTGCATCTCACTTAGAGGGTTGAATTTCAAATCTCAAAGTTGACTGGAATAACCAGATTTTTGGAGAGAAGGCAAGGGCCGAACCTTTACAGCACCAAGAAATAATAGTGTGCAAACATTCCCTTGATTTACTCTAATCTCTGTAGTAAGA
Organism: Heptranchias perlo; assembly: GCF_035084215.1. Taxonomy (NCBI): domain Eukaryota; kingdom Metazoa; phylum Chordata; class Chondrichthyes; order Hexanchiformes; family Hexanchidae; genus Heptranchias; species Heptranchias perlo. The sequence continues at coordinate 38,361,343 of NC_090336.1, forward strand.
TTGACATTTGAGAATATGAATTTTATAGGTGCAGAATCCATAGATTATTAACCACACTCAAGATGTTGTTTACATTTGCCACTGAGGCATTCTCTTCTTACACTGCAAAAGCAAATGGAATGGCATTAACCATACCATACAACCAGCTAATGTCAATTAACTAAATTCCTCTTTTTTTATAAAAAAATGCTTAGTTCAGTTGTTGATTAGTTAATCAAATTAACGACTTCTATTTATCACTGGAATTGGTCTTTTTTTGTGAAACAATTTAATCAGTTCAGTATAATTTGCATCCTGTAAAAGTCATGAATATTGTCTCAAAGTAGGTCATGCAGTCAGACGTCTGGCACGTGAGTGAGTCTCCAAAACAAGCTCGAGAGAAATCTACACAGCTGTTTTATTTTTCCAATAAGGAGTGCACACCTTCACCCAGTAGGGACACATTCCACTTTCCTGTTCATACCAAGCTTAGCTCAGGTTGGCAGAGCCCGGGCTTGGGAAATGCAGGACACTAACCAACTAAAGCTGAGTAGCCTGTTAGCATAGGTCACTGGTAAGATTCTCACTGCTTGTCCAACTCTGGCTACCCTACCTATTAGGGTATTGGCTTGCAGGGTTAGCTGGAGCTGAAGCACACCAGCCCTAATACACCGCTCTTGTGTTCCATTTAATGAGTCAGGCTGGCTGATCAATCAACAACAGTGCTCTGGATTCCTGTAGACCTGTCTGGCTCAGGTATTGGATTACTATGTCTGCCACAGAGAATTGACTTGGTTCCAAACTACCATCATCAGGTGTATTAGCTATCTTTACCATAAAGAAGCTTGCTTATTTGTTTTGTTTCCCACTCCCTTCCCCTAAAGGATAGTCATTATCTGCTCATCATGCAACTGATAAATGGGAGTTTGAACCTTTACTAGGCAGACCGCAGGTACCAGAAGAAAGAAAAAGGCCGAAGTGCCTGTTACAATTTGGGCTTTCTCCCAACACATTTAAATTGCATTCATAACAAAAAGACAATTGCAGTCGGGAGGGGAGGCCCAAGGTTTCCGTGTGGGGCCTGGAGGAGCACTCCTGCTCCTCATGCCCCACAAGTTAACAATAAATAAATAAATTAATTTACCTTTCTGGGCCTCTTCTGGCACGGGCTACTCTTACTGCCAGTTGGCCTGGCGGGGAAGATATGGTGGCTTCCCCACACATGCCTTCATTTAAAATTACAGTCAGACCCCCATGACCCCGACGTCTGCCGGGCGGGCAGATTTAAAATAGGCCGAAATGAATTTCACCTGTTTTCTCCAGTCTGAAAACTTCAGATACATTAAAGAAATAAGCAACTTGCATATATATAGTGCCTTCCCCAACCTCAAGACACCCAAAAGCGCTTTACAGCCAATGAAGTACTTTTGAAGCATAGTCATTGTTGTAATGTAGGCAGCCAATTTGTGCACTGAAAGGTCCCACAAACAGCAATGAGAGAAATGACCAGGTACTGTGTTTTAGGTTTTGGTTGAGGGGTAAATATTGGCCATGACACTGTGGAGAACTCCTCTGATCATCTTCAAAATAGTTCCATGGAATCTTTTACGTCCACCTGAGAGGACAGATAGGGCCTCAGTTTAATGTCTCAGCCGAAAGACGTCACCTCCAGCAGTGCAGCACTCCCTCTCAAAGATCTGAGCAAGACATCAAGTAATCTGATGTGGTTGTCTTCTGAATACAGAAATAATAGTGAACAAAGGAAATCAGCTAGGCCAGAAGAGCACCGTGGAAATGTGGATATTTAGCCAGATTTCTCTATTGGCAACTCGGCCACAGAAACAAAGAATGCTAGTCTCAGCTACAGCTAACTAAAGCTATTTTTTAAATCCATTGCGCTATGCAAAATCATATTTAAGAATAAGATACAGCATTTATTCTTTGAAACATGACTGATCTCCACCGCTGTCATAGTGCCTTTCATACCTTCTTGATATAGTGTATTAGACTTCTATCTCGGCTGAAGTTAGTCTGTATAGAGGAACCCCCACCCTTTCCAGTATTGCTTTGAATCATCACTAGTCAGATGCACCTGTATCTTCTAACCAGTACTTTGAGATGCCCTTGAGCCATTTATAATCCCACACCCACCACCATATCCTACTAGTTAGTATATTGTTCAAGTTGTGAGTAGAATATGAGAACATCCGAAATAGGAGCAGGAGTAGGCCATATGGCCCCTTGAGCCGGCTCTGCCATTCAATCAGATCAAGGCTGATCTTCAACCTCAACTCCATTTTCCTGCCCGATCCCCATATCCCTTGATACCCCTGGAGTCCAAAAATCTATCTTATCTCAGTCTTGAATATACTCAAAGACTCAGCATCCACAGCCCTCTAGGGTAGAGAATTCAAAGATTCACAACCCTCTGAGTGAAGAAATTCCTCATCTCAGTCTTAAATAGCCGACCCCTTATCCTGCAACTATGCTCTCTAGTTCTAGACTCTCCAGCCTGGGGCAACAACCTCTCAGCCTCTACCCTGTCAAGCCCCCTCAGAATCTTATGTTTCATTGAGATCACCTCTCATTCTTCAAAACTCCAGAGGGTATAGGCCCATTCTACTCAACCTCGCCTCATAGGACAACCCTCACATCCCATGAATTAATCTAGTGAACCCTTTTGTTGCACCATCTCTAAGGCAAGTATATCCTTCCTTAGATAAGGAGACCAAAACTGTACACATTACTCCAGGTGAGGTCTCACCAAAGCTTTGTAAAGTTGTAGTAAGACTTCCTTACTCTTGTACTCTAACCCCCTTGCAATAAAGGACACCCAAGTCTTTCTCAACATCAATATTTAATAGTTTCTCACCATTTAAGAAATATTCTGTTTTTCTATTCTTCCTACCAAAGTGAATAACCTATAAGAATGGACTACATTCCCAGGTGAATTCACCAATACTACAGTATCATCTGTGAAGAGGCGCAGGCAGTAATTTTGTAAATCCCCAAAATAAACACTTTTGAGGTAGCTCCCTACAGTGCCATTCAATGCACCATTAATTAAGACATTGATTAGAATGGGTGATGGTGGAGTCAATGTAGATTAACGGTATTGTTACATTACCATTACTACAGAGATAGTGGATACATTGGTTGTAATCTTCCAGAATTAACTAGATTCTGGAAAGGTCCCAGCGGATTGGAAAACCACAAATGTAACACACCTATTCAAGAAGGGAGTGAGACAGAAAGCAGGTAACTATAGACCAGTTGGCCTAAAATCTGTCATTGGGAAAATGCTAGAGTCTATTATTAAGGAAGTAGTAGCAGGACATTTGGGGACTCAATACAATCAAGGAGAGTCAACATGGTTTTATGAAGGGGAAATCATGTCTGACAAATTTATCAGAGTTCTTTTGAGGAAGTAACGGGCAGGGTGGATAAAGGGGAACCAATGGATGTAGTATATTTTGGATTTCCAAAAGGTATTCGATAAGGTGCTATATAAAAGGTTACTGCGCAAGATAAGAGCTCATGGTGTCGGGGGTAATATATTGGCACGGATAGAGGATTGGCTAACTAACAGAAAACAAAGAGTCGGGATAAAAGGGTCATTTTCATAAAGGCAATCTGTAACTAGTGCGGTGCTGCAGGGATCAGTGCTGGGGCCTCAGCTATTTACAATATATATCAATGACTTGAATGAAGGAACAGAGTGTGTTGCGGCCAAATTTGCTGCTGATACAAAGATAGGTGGAAAAGCAAGTTGCGAGGAGGACACAAAGTGATATTGACAGGTTAAGCAAATGGGTAAAAATTTGGCAGAAGGAATATAATGTGGGAAAATGTGAAGTCATCCACTTTGGGAGGAAAAATACAAAAGCAAAATATTATTTGAATGGAGAAATACTACAAAATTTGTAGTGAGTCAACATGGTTTTATGATCTGGCAATTGATACTAGCTCAATTGCTAAATTTAAATCTGAGATAGATAGCTTTTTGGCAATCAAAGGTATTAAGGGATATGGGCCAAAGGCGGGTATATGGAGTTAGATCACTGATCAGCCATGATATCAAATGGAGGAGCAGGCACGAGGGGCTGAATGGCCTACTGCTGTTCCTATGTTCCTAGGTGCAGCAGGTAATCCAGAAAGCAAACTGAATATTGGCCTTTATTTCTAGGGGGATGAAGTATAAAAGCAGGGAAGTCATGCTACAACTGTACAGGGTGTAGGTGAGACCCCACCTGGAGTACTGTGTACAGTTCTGGTGCCCTTATTTTAAGGAAGGATATACTTGCATTGGAGGCAGTTCAGAGAAGGTTCATTAGGTTGATTCCGGTTATGGAAGGGTTGTCTCATGAGGAAAGATTGAACGGGTTGGGTCTACTCATTGGAGTTTAGAAGAATGAGAGGAGATCTTATTGAAACGTACAAGATTCTGAGGGGACTCGATAGGGTAGATAGTGAGAGGATGTTGCCCCTCATAGGGGAATCTAAAACTAGGGGGCATAGTCTCAGAATAAGGGGTCACCTGTTTAAGAAGGAAATGAGGAAGAATTTCTTCTCCCAGAGGGTTGTGAATCTTTGGAATTCTTTACCCCAAAAAGCTGTGGAGGCTGATTCATGGAGTACATTCAAGGCTAAGTTAGACAAATTTTTGATCAGCATGGGCGTCAAAGGATATGGGGAAAAGGCAGGAAAGTAGAGTTGAGGTAAAAATCAGATTAGCCATGATCTCATTAAATGGCAGAGCAGGCTCAAAGGGCCAAAATGCCTACTCCTACTGCTATCGCTTATGGTCTTAGTACATTCCTTTATCTAATATCATATCCTTTTTATATTACTAAGCCATTTACAATGTGTCCACTTGGCTCAGTGGTTGCACCCTCACCTCTGAGTTAGACTTGTTTTGTGTTCAAGCCCTAGTCTACTGCAGTACAGAGGGAGTGTTGCATTGACAGGGGAGCTGTCCTTCAGATCAAACATAAAAGCCAAAGATCTGTTTGCCTACTTTGGTGGTTCAGGTAGACATTGAAGGTCCCATGGCACTATTTGAGTTTTCTACTGGTATCCTGGCAACATTTCTCCCTCAGTCAACACAGCCAAAACTAGTAACTGGTCATTAATCTAATTGCTTTTCGAAATATTGCTGTGCACAAAATGGCAGCTTGCTTAAGTCCCTGCACTTCAGAAACATCTCAAAGCAATGTGAATTGCTTTGAGATGTTTCTGAGCAACGTTACAAGATGTTACATAAATGCAAGTCTATCTTTTATAATGGCAGAAGTTCAATAATGTGTGCTGGTTTCTGTTTATTCTCTTTTTATAATCCCGGCCATATTTGATGAGATATTCGAGAACCTCATGCATACAGAGCAAGTCCGAAGGTACTTTTGAAACTTTGTCAGTCTAGTTGCAGACCTTCCTTGGTATCGGGAAGGCCAGTGCGAGTGGGATGAGAACTCCACTTATACAGGCAGGCTAAGTACTCAGCCCACTTGCGGACCGGACTTTGAAATGACCAGTCAGACTTGCGTTATCACCAGGATGTGCTGTTCGTGCTTTCTATTGCTACTTTTGGATTGAGGCAGCAAGTGAAAATCTCATTCCAAGAGAGCTCCACTGATGTCTGAGGCAGATCTATTGTCTAAAGGGGGCACTAGAAAGTTAAAATTGAATAAGATTAAAAGGCAAATTCAAACTATCTGTGTATTTAGACATTCACAAACCTTTTTTTTAAATCAGTCTTCGGGATGTCAGCATCGCTGGCCAGGCCGGCATTTATTGACAATCGCTAGTTGGCCTTGAAAAGGTGGTAGTGTGCTTCCTTGAACCGCTGCAGCCCATGTGGTGAAGATACACTCAATACTGTTAGGTAGGAGGGTTCCAGGGTACAGATCCTGTTAAATAGGGTGGGTGCAAAATAGATTTAGTTCCATCCCATGTTAATATTTGCTGCTGGGTGATCTGGTTTAATCTCATTTTATCTTTAAATTGGGCTCTATGACAGCAGTGTGAATTGTGCTTATTCCCTGATCTGGGATGAGTTATTTCATCAAGGATGTGTCAGTTGGCCTCAGTGTAACTGGGCAAGAAGGGGGAACAAATCAGCAAAGGATCAGTTTCCTGATTACTATCTAGTGCTTACCCCTGGAAAGTACAAATGTGGATATGGGATGAGGACATACCTGGACTCCACTGTGATGCCACCCATTGTTTGCCAACACTCGAGTTTAAGTTCACAGATGAAGGATGGTCACTCGGCACAAGGCGCCACCTTCAGGAGAAGAGGGAAAATGAGCAAGATTTTTTTTAAAAAATGAACATGTTTTGTAATTCTCAAATTTACAGCTACAGAGACTTGTTAAAACTTAGCTTTTTGAAATCTCTGGAAGCTGCTGTTTCTACCAGAAGGTTTGGGTCCCCTTTAAGTGAACTTCCTTATATGATTGAGTATCAAGATTATATCCCTGTCATTGGTCCTGGGTTTGCCAGGCCTTTTCTGATTATCAGATGCAACAAATGACGTCCAATTTTATTGACCAGTTCGGCTTCAACGATGAGGAGTTTGCTGATCAGGAGGACATAGTGAAGTAAGTATGCCTTGTATATGGTTCCTTTTTTGAAACTGGTTTAAATAGCTTGATTTGGGTGGCCTTCTATGGATCTTTATGCAATAGCATGAAATTTGTTGAGATGGAAATAATGCTATACATGAATAATTGGGTGAGATTGGTACTGTCCTGTTTTACTTTTCTTCTGCTTTACTGCTTGTACAGCATTCTCCCGTTGGGCAAATTGAATCTTTAATTTTTAACAGTCCCCTTTTTTTTAAACTGCATTGGCGCTTTGGGCTTTCTTTTCCTTCTTTGTGAACAGTATTTAGTTCTCTCTAGCATGCAACGCACAGCTGATATATCTTAATCTTATGCTTGAAACTTCAAATCATGAAACTCTGGTTATACATTTGTTTTGGTTTACTGAGGTAGCAGGATCGTCGTAAAGGGGTGTCCAACCTTTTGGAGCTAGGAGCTGGATACATGTCCAAACCAGTGACTAGGCTGCATTGATTATACAGAAATGCACAAACCCCATGCACAGAAAATCCAAACATCCCAATGTACAAACATTCCCATCTTAACAAAATTGAGATCCATTCTCTTCCCCCACCTCTAGACAAAATATTCAAGCCCCTTCCTTTTCCCCCTCCATCCTCCACTTCCTCATAAACTTGAAAACTGAGAATTTCTAACGTCCGCTGTATAAACACCCCAGGTCTGGAGGACCGATAAAGGCAATTTCCTGATTAGTGGAAAAAGGCTGCTTCCCGATTGGTGGATTTAGACAGGTGGCAGACCTTTTACAGACCTTCAGGCCTCAAGTTTAAGGGGCTGAAGCTGAACTTAAGTTGAAACCATCTTTGCGCACAAAGATGAAAGGAACCAGCAGAGGCTTTGTGTGTTGGACACCCCTCTTGTCATATACTAAATTAAACAATTCAGATCAACATTCTTGATTATTGATTAGTGAAATTTAAAATCTGTCCTCAGTTGGTCCTAAAGGAAATATTGCTGAATTATTCATGAATTGTGGTCAATTAAGAATTGATATCGCCTCTGATTTTCATAGTACCTTTATAGCTATATCAGATGTAAGGTGTTTATAAAGTTTTTGGCTCAAATACCCAATCTGTGCAACTGTAATTCAGCCTTCCTTCAGCTTTACGAGGATAGAATCATTTCAATTTTCATGTTTTAAAAACAAAATTGGGTACTTTCTCATTTATTTAACCTCAACAGGATTTAGGTCTCCCAATGTATGGGGGAAATGGTCTGGTGCATGGCCCCTTTAAGAAAATTGGATTTTGATTTGTCACTTAATCTTCCCTTTCTCCACTCTGATACTCAGCTTTACACTGCACTGCTGTCTTCTGTGTACCATCATCAACAGCACCTCTACATTAACCACACCAGAACTGTTTTAATTGTGGTCAATTATACACTTTCAAATCCTCCCTGGATTTGCAAAGGAAGTTTTATTGAAGATTTTTTGGGTTACTAGAGTTCGATGTGTAATTTTAGTCTGTAAGGTTCTGGTGCCATATTTCAACATTTTGTTAAGTTGTATCCTACTGAGGCCATCTTCAGATAGATCCTACAGTAACTGCTGATCAAGTCTAGCTTCTGGCTTTAAAATATTGCATTGCTACTGATCCTTTCAATTCCTTGACTCCCGCAACAACTCTGTTGTCTTATATCAGAAGCAGTGTGCAGGTAAATGTGTGGTGAAGACTTACTTAATTGTGTAATTTCCATCTCCCTACAGTTGATGCTCAGTGTCCATGCCCACACATAAAACAATTAAATATTGGAGAACTGCTTCTGCCAGTTAAACTGTACCCTAATGAATTCTCTGTTTAAGACAGAAGAGTAGTTTGTACTGATTTAGAGTAAAACCTTGATCTTTCAGACAATACACGAAACCCTGTCCCATTTTCTATTGGTGTGCAACTGTGTGCAACAAATTTCTTACAAATTTCCTGCATAGCACAGACCTTCTTTCTCCATCCCCAACTTAGTAAGTATAGTTTTTTATAACTTCTGTCCAAGTCTTTTTACATTCGGTCTGCAACTCTGTTGACTGCCCATCACCAGTACTAGACATAGCTGTATTTTTTCCTTTCCCCTGCCCTGCGGGGAGATATCACAGCCTATGCTCGGCGTCTTCATGTATGGTATGTTAGTGAGTCCAGGTGCTAAACAGAGCAGTGGACTGAAACTTTAATTTTCCCATTCCATAATATTTTGCATTAGTGCTAAACATTTAGTGCCACTTCAACCTTGCTCGACATATTTCCCCATTCCCTGCCAAGGAAAGCTCACCTTTTCTAGGTTTCTGCCACTCTTGAACCTACAATAGGTATGCAAAAGCATCCATGGGTGATGAATTTCCTCCTTGTAATAACATATCTCCCTCCAAAATATTTCTAGGATGGAAAGCTGAATATGTAGCAAACTGCATGAACATGTCTGTTATTGGAGGGGGTGGGGTGATGGTGTTACCTTCCACATATTTATGTTCAAAAATTATTGAACTTGGTCAGTACATCTAGTGTGATGCCTGCCTTTTGTACTAATCTGATTTTGTTTCAATGAAAATGTACAATTGAAGAGATGTTGCTTTAGGTTTAGTAACACATTTTGTTCTCCATGGTTTATCTTGGCACAGAAAATTTCTCTGGCATTCTGTCTTTTCTGTTGTTCCCCAAGATGATTATGAAGGCCAGGAGTGAAACGCCTGAAATGATGGACCACAAACCATGGTGCTCACAGTGTTACTGGAAATTCTCTCCCTAATTAATTTGCAAGGAGGAAATTCTAATATTTCTTTGAACAGATTTCAGTCAATGGCCTCACCATTAAAGCCAGCTGACCAAGGTCTTATAAAAGTGTCTGATTGATATGTGGCTTCTAAAACCCAAACGTCAGTTGGAAGAAGCAACCTTTTATGGTGGTCCTTGGTTAAAGTGCCAGTTTGAGTCATCGCTCTCAATGACCCAGAACTAGAATTAACTCTGGGTATTTCTCTGACAATGGTGCTGTCCCCCCTTCCCCACTGATATCTTTCTTCTATATAAGGAATTGTCTTGTTAAATATTTAATTGGCATCGCTCTTAACTGTTTCGACCCAATCTAGAGAAACGTTGGGTTTGGACTTGCCTTTGGAGTGTTTATGGAGTGGTCTTGGTCAGTCCCCAACTACGGCCTTTAATGCTGGCAATCTTTGCTACACAGACTGATCGTGTTTTTCAGCCAACTTAGAAGTTGCAAGAGCCGTGCTGAATTTTTGTTGAAATTCCTCAAAAAAAAAAATGGGAAGGCAAGGGTGATTCTATACTGCATTTTGGCATGCCTGCGTTATGGGTCGATTTCTCAAAAAATGTAATGTTCATATGACATCCATTTTGGATGTATCCTCTACTTGCTGTTCCTGAATTTTCAGATTATGGCTCTCTTGGATATATTGACGTTACTTACTTACTTTTTCTGTATTCAACTTCCATCTTCCCTGTGGTCTGCCATAGATTCTGTTCTGAAGACTCCAACTAGATTTTCTTTAGCCGTGGGCAAAGTTTAGAGCCCTTTTTACTTCTGTTGCAGATTTCTCAGTGATAGTACAGGCAGAGTATGATATGTTCCCTATAAAGGGAAGAACCTTTTACCCCTAGAGGAAATGCAGGAAATGAATAATTGGATCAGGAAGGTATACTTTCACTGAACATAAACAAATAAATTCAATGACTGAGAATCTAAGCCCTTGTGAAAAGATGTTTCCGCTGCAGGATAATGTATAAACTGGTGAACTATTTCAACAATGTACTGTTGATTCTTGTTATGGTTCGGGCCTTTAAAGTATCATTTTCTCTTCCCACAGTCGTACAGTGCTTCCTGTGAATGGAAGGGTACATCTTGCGTCTTCTGCCCGTGCAGAGGTTTAACGCTGCCCGGGTCTAACAATTAGCTCAATTGAGGTAAATTCCATATTGCACTTTACGTGGACTTGTTCTACGGTTTTTTTCTATCTCCTCAGAAAATGGAATATTGCCACACGAATTCATATGCTTGCAAACTAAAATATTTGCAAATTTAAATATGAACCATCATAATTAAGCAAATAGTATAAAGTATGATGATCAATCATTTCTGGATTAGATTAGATTTTTTAAAAAAACATATCGGAGGTTTTTGTATCTTGCCACAAGTCTACACCTACAAAACGTAAGAGAACTGCCCTTTTGGTAGTTTAAATCAGTGTCCAACCTTTTGCCGTCATGGGCATATACAATGGACCCTTAAGGGGCCTCAAGTTTTAATGAATATTTGCATTAATTTGAATATACAGCCTACTGCTAATTCAGTCATTTTTGGTCAAACAATTGAATTAAGCAATTTAAATAAAACAGCACAGGAGCTGTTTTTTGCCCAATTTTAGTTTGAAGTAAGATAATTCAAATAGAGGAACTTTGAATTAAGAGGAGTTGATGATATCTCAAGTTGCGGATACTAACAAATCTTGTGTTCTGATTACAATTTATCACTAGTGAGGCAACAGTGCTAAAAATAACCTAGTTCCAGCCTCACAAAATTCAATCGGGGTAAAGCAGTAAATGAGAAATCTAAGCACAAAAAGGAGTGAGTTGCCTGCATTTCAAGGACAGGGGTGGTCAAGACTTGGGGTATCGCAGGTGGCCTTAGGGATGCATTTTGGACACTCTCTTGTTTTGAATCACAAACAATTTCATCAAAACACCTTGCCTCAAAACATGGTTGGAAAGCACTGATCTCACACTTGCAGCAGAAACCTCCATCTTATAAATCTAATTTCTCTGATCTTTTGAAGATGGACTTTCAGCTAAACTTTGTTAATATCAACACTAATACATAATTAACACAGATGTTGGCTGGATGGACAAAATATGTATTAATTCCAAGATGCGGTTAATAAAGATGCAGTATGATGCATGTGCTTTTGCAAAGGAAGCACTACAGAATACTGTTGAAGAATTTTACACATGCCATCTGGAATCAAAAGGCATTGCACATTTTTGTGGATGTAGCAGCACCAAATGTTGACCAATCTTTAGGCATTAATCCCACTAGGGTCAAGTGCAGATTCCAAAGTAATGCATATCTTATCAATAAAATTTCTTTTGTTTCTCTTGTAAGTCAAGTCTGCCATCTGCATCATGCCCATCAAGCTGTCGTCATTTTTTTTTTCTGATTGGTTAAGTGTCCTTCTCTCTTTCTTTCTCTTTTCTAATTGTCTATTTCTACTTCTATTATTCACCAATAATATGTGCCCATATTTCGGCACAATTTGAATTTTCTTCCACCAGAGAATATCTACACAACCACATTCCAGAAAAGTAATTCCAAGATACAGCCACCATGACAGTTTCTCACCCACCCCACTTTATTCCCATAAAGGTAAAAACTAATATAAATTTGGCTCCAACTGTACCACAAGCTGCCAACGCAATCAACTGGGCCTCTTAGAGTAGTGAGCTGCTGCTTTATGATCATCATCTGACCAGTTGACTCCAGTTTTCAAGGCCCAATGTAAGGGCCTCGATGTTAAAGCAAAAAAGGATGTGCAGGAGTCGTAGTATCGCAATAGGTACAGCACAGGAGGAGGCCATTGTGCCTATGCCGGCTCTTTGAAAGAGCTACCCATTTAATCCCATTCCCCTGCTCTTTCCCCATAACCCTGTATATTTTTTCCCTTCAAGAGTTAATCAATTCCCTTTTGAAAGTTACAATTGCATCTGCTTCCACCACCTTTTCAGGCAGTGCATTCCGGATCATTACAGCTCGCATAAAAAAAAAGAATGTTTCCTCATGTTGCTTCTGGCTCTTTTGCTAATCACCTTAAATCTGTGCCCTCTGGTTACTGACCCTTCTGTTACTGAAAACAGTTTCTCTTTATTTACTCTGTCATAATCGTTCATGATTTTGAACACCTCTATCAAATCTCCCCTTAACCTTCTCTGTTCTAAGGAGAACAACTCCAGTTTCTCCACATAACTGAAGTTCCTCATCCCTGGCACCATTCTACTAAATCTCTTCTGCACCCTTTCCTTCCTGAAGTGTGGTGCCCAGAATTGAACACAGTACTCTAGCTGATGCCTAACCAGTGTTTTATAAAAGATTAGCATAACTTCCTTGCTTTTGTACTCTAGAGCTCTATTAATAAAGCCCAGGATCCCATATGCTTTGCTAACAGCCTTCTCAACTTGTCCTGTCACCGTCAGAGATTTGTGTAATCCCAGGTGTCTCTGTCCCTGCGCCCCCTTTAAAATTGTACCATTTAGTTTATATTGCCTCTCCTCATTCTTCCTACCAAAATGCATTACTTTACACTTCTCTGCGTTAAATTTCATCTGCCATGTGTCTGCCCATTTCACTAGTCTGTCTATGTTCTCCTGAAGTTTGTTACTATCCTTCACGTTGTTTACTACATTTCCGAGTTTCGTGAAATCTGCAAACTTTGAAATTATACTCTCTATACCCAAGTCCAGTTCATTAATATATATCAAAAAGAACTTAATCAATTTAGTCAAACATGATTTTTCTTTAACAAATCCATGCTGACTTTCATTTATTAGCCCATATTTTCCCAAATGCCAATTAATTTTGTCCCGGATTGTTGTCTCTGAAAGTTTCTCCACCGCCGACGTTAGGCTGACTGGCCTGTAATTGCTGGTTTATCCTCTGTTTTTGATCAGGGTTGTAACATCTGCAATCCTCCAGTCCTCTGGCACCATCCCCATATCTAAGGAGGATTGGAAGATTGTGGCCAAAGCCTCCGCAATTTCCACCCGTACTTCCCTCAGCAATCTAGGATGCATCCCATCTGGATGACTCTTCAACTTTTTAAATGCCTCCTCTTTATCTATTCTTCTATTCAATATCGCTGCTACCTCCTCCTTTACTGCTACAATGGCAGCATCCCATTCTCTAGTGAAGACTGATACGAAATATTCATTTAGTGCCTCAGCCATGTCCTCTGCCTCCACAAGAAGGTCTCTTTTGTCCCTAATGGGTCCCATGCTTCCTTTGACTACCCTTTTACTGTTCATATGTTTATAAAAGACTTTTGGGTTCCCTTCTATGTTATCCACTAATCTATTCTCATACTCTCTCTTTGCCCCTTTATTCCCTTTTTTAGATCTCCTGTGTTTTCTGCATTCAGCCTGGTTCTGTACTGTATTATGAACCTTACATTTGTCATAAGCCTCCTTTTTCTGTTTCATTTTAATCTCTATATCTTTAGTCATCCAGGGATCCCTCGCCTTGGATGCCCTTCCTTTCCCCCTCGTGGGGATGTGTCTACTCTGTACCTGAACCAGCTCCTTCTTGAAGGCCTCCCATTGTTCAATTACTGTTTTGCCTACCAATTTTTGATTGCAATCTACCTGAGTAAGATCCCTTTTTAACTCAATGAAATTCACCCTCCACCAGTTAAGCATTTTCACATTTGATTGTTCCTTGTCCTTTCCATAACTATTTTAATCCTATTATGATCACTGCTCCCCCACTGAAACATGCTCCACCTGCCCCACTTCATTCCCCAGAATTAGATCCAGCACTGCTTCTTTCCTGGTTGGGCTGGACGCACACTGTTCTAAAAAGTTCTCTTGAACACATTTCAGGAATTCCTCCCCCTCTCTGCCCTTTACACTGTTACTGACCCAGTCTATATTGGGATAATTGAAGTCCCTTATTATCGCTACTCTATAGTTCTTGCATCTTTCTGTAATTTGCCTGCAAATGTTTGCCTCTATCTCCTTCCCACTATTTGGAGGCCTATAGTATACACCCAGTAGTGTATTAGCTCCTCTATTGTTCCTTACTTCTAACCAGATAGATTATGTCTTTGACCCCAAAGCCAGATCATCCCTTTCCAGTGCTATAATAGTTTCTTTGATCAATGCTGCCACCCCCCCCCCCCCCCCCCTCCTTTCTTTCCTTCCCTGTCTTTCCTGAATACATTGTAGCCAGGAATGTTGAGTACCCAATCCTCCCCTTCTTTGAGCCAGGTCTCTGCTGTTGCCTCTATCACAGTACCATGTGGCGATTTGAGTCAATAGCTCACCAACCTTATTTACCACGTTATGTGCATTTACGCATATCCACTCCAATGTCATCTCAGACTGCTTTGCATTTGCCCCCCTGTCTGATCCTTCCTACTTCTGAACTACTCTTTACTCTAGTGCTATGTGTCCCTCCCAGTCCTCTGTGCACCTTGTTTCTCCTCTCTAATGTTTCCTCCTGGTGCCCATCCCCCTGCCAAATTAGTTTAAACTGTCCCCCCCCTCCCCCCCCAACCTCCCCTTGAGGACATTGGTCCCAGCTCTGTTGAGGTGTAACCCATCCATTTTGAACCGATCCCTCAGATGCCCCAGAACTGGTCCCAATGCCCCAGGAATCTGAAGACCTCCCTCCTGCAACATTGCTGGAGTCTTTCAATTTTTTTTTAAAAAAGTTACAATTCCCAGAAGTCTTCTGCAAGCTTGTATAATGTTACTATTGAATAAGAAGCTAATCAATCAGTAGGTATCTGCAGGTCTTGTAGGAGAAACTTCTGCAGAGTCAAGACTGGAGAGAGGAGAAACCTGGACATGAGTAATGTGCATGCCGTGGTCACTTCACTTGCACGTGATATCTATGTGAATGTGATAGCCTGGGCCTTAGTTCAATCTCTTACTCATCTCCTAATGGTATTGATCAGTTGAGTTCAAGCCAGTGGTGACAAAGGAAGTAACAAATTTCAGCAGTGGGAGCTGGTCCTCTGTGTAAAGAAACTACAACAGCAGCACAAATAAATACCTAGAGAGAAGACTGCTGACATAGGAAGATATACTGAGAACAAGTACTAAATATTGCAAAAGAGGGAAAGAGAAATACTGACGAGAAAAAAGACAGAAAAGTACTAAGGACATTAAATGATCCAAAAAAAGACGGGAGGGAGACATTTTTGGCAGACTTAGCAATATCAGCATCCACTGTTGGAGGGATGTATGAAGCTGAGAATTTATTTTGACGGGACTGGCCTGAAAACTTTGACAATCACTAAAAATCTACGTTGATCCTGATTTGCATGCGCACAGAAGTGAGTCTTTGATGAACAAGTTTTATTTCAACAGTGCTGCTCGGTTTTAGGAAGAAAAGAGAGAGATTAGTATTATTTTGGGGGAAGGAAGGAGAGAGACTCCAAATGAGGAAAGGGGAGAGAGATCTTGAAGAAAGGTGGGAGATAGACCCTCTTTGAAGAAAGGAATTCTTGAGAAAGCGATTGAGGAATGGCAGTCAGAGAGAAAAGTAGACCTTGTTGGGATGGTGGGAAGAGACCCTATACAGTGGAGGATAGGGAAGGCCGATTCAGTAAGAGCAGGAAGATCAAGTGTGAGATGTGATGTAGGGGTGGAGCTAAAGGGAAATGGGGGTGGGGGGAAGAGAGAGACACACTCTTAAGTTGGGGAGAGGAAAGACCTTGTTGTAAGGACCAAGGAGCATCTCTGGCTTTGCTCTGAGCAGAATGGACAATTGCTGTTGAGGCTTAGGCTCATATTATAAAAATGAAAATCCTCTGGCTCACAGTGAGCAATGCCACAGAAGCTGAACTAGTATATACTGATCATAACCAAATTTACCAAGGACAAAGGGTACCAGTTGCAGCGCCAAAGAGTCTAGTACATAATTTGCACTTCCACCTCAATACTTAATTACGTAAAGCAAAAAGGCCATCTTGTTCCCACTGCGTGTCAGCCGTTCGGGTTCAAGGAAAAGGCTTTAATTTTGTGTTGCACAGACTTAATGAATGCAAAGCTACATATTTTCAGTATTTTATCACCATGATCTTGATGTGGAGATAGACTCTGCTGCACAGGATCTTGTTCTGTAAGCACGCCTGATTACATACAAGTCCTCCTGAGATCTAAAGAGAAAATTGTTAGACCCCTTTGAGAGCAACTCCTATTTGGGTAACAAGTTGCATGCTTGATTTAACTGTCATCCAAAGCCATCCAAAAAATGACTCCCATGTGATTGGCATCTCTAGAGTAGCAGGCTCTGCTTCTTGAGTCAAAGCATTTCTTTTAGGACCAAAAAGACCATTGTAAGACCAAACCTAAATAATCTGGAACAGAAAACCAATAGAACAATGGGGAAAAAATCCATACTGTATGTCCTTTGATCTTGTGTTCCTAAGGAAGACTGTAATTCCTTAGTTGTTCCTTCCATGTAATTTTTCAGCTCTGTTAAAGCTAGATCTCTTGATAGCTGTGTCCACCGACTTCGAATGATAGCATAGCTTCTTTCGAGACTTTCCATGGATGGTGGTGCTTTTGAGAGGGACAGACTTTTAACTGTAAGTCTTCAAACTTCAGGGGTGGATAGCTTTCACACCAAGAATATTCACTCAAGGCATGTAACAAATTAAGTGTTCTAATAATTTCAAGGCAACTCCCATAAAATCATTTATTGACACATTCTGGCATTCTTGCTTTGTTTCAACATTTGTTTGCAATCACTGCATGAGCTTCACTGGAGTTCATCTATCAATCATCCTAACCTTCCATCTGCACTTAAATGGCAAGCGCAAAAGAGAGCATGCTTAGTTTTGGTATGTTGCATTATTGAAACTTCAAATTTGTGTTAAAGCCATAATATTTTATGCCACGCTTGGATTGAACCATTCTTTACTTTTAAGTGAAAATTATTTTAGATGAGGTTTAAAAACCTGTCTGTCTTGCTAGAACTGAAACTTGTATAAACCTAGCTTGTTTCAATTAGTGATAAAACATTAGGCCACCCCGAGATACAGCAGTGCATTGCCAAATGAGCTATAGAATATCTTGCATACTGGCAAATTGATAATCAAATTGAGTGAGAAGTTATTTCATTCTTGTTTCAGTCACCTTGTGCCTCAGTATCGCTTCACTGTAGACCTCTGTTTATTAGTTGGTTGTGTGGAGCAATTCTTGTACCTTTTTAAGCACTATTTTCTGGACATGTCTTCCAAAGAAAATTCCTATTTTTGTCAACCCTTGCGATAGGCCTCATCTTTAAAAGAACTGTAGTGCATCCTCTTTTTTTTGTACCATTGATACAATCCCAAGGTATGTGGAAGATAAATGATCAATTAGATTTTCTTACATTGCCTTCTTCGTTCTTTGAATGCAGCTTATCCTTCACACAAATTCTTCTTCTGTGGGACTAAGGCGGGTATATGGAGTTAGGTCACAGATCAGCCATGATCTCATTGAATGGCGGAACAGGCTTGAGGGGTAAATGACCTACTCCTGTTCCTTTGTTACTATGTTCTTGCCCTCCTTCACCACGATTTCTGACTGGGAGTTAATTTTGACATCTTTAGTTTGATGGCTGCTTTGACCACCTCCCTGCCCATGCTTGGATCTGACTCCAACTGTGAAGTGTCTTGGTATATTTAATCATGTTAAAGGCACTATATAAATGCAGGTATTGTGAAACAGTGACTTGCACTGTCGGCTGCCTCTGAAAAGAACTTCGGTTTGGTCTGCTGGCAGGCCTTTTATGCTTTGAGAATGGCAAAGAGAAGACACCTACGGAGTATAAAATCCTGGAAGAATATTGTCTGTGATTCTCTCCTTTTGTGGACAGTAGGCCTATCAGATGTGGTAGACAAACTACATTCAAAGAATAGGGAGTATGATACAGAAGGTAGGTAATCTATTTAGATGCAGTATTTTTTGCAGTATGAAATGTGTGCCAATAAAAATGTTACTTGTTTTTACTCATGCAAAATGCAAACAGTAGTAAAGAATTACTTTGTAATATTTGTATGTACTGACTCATCAATTACAGATTTTCTTTTGCCTTTATTAACTTATAAATTGGCTCTCAATTAGCTTTTTAAAGGAACTCTGTGCTGAGACAAACTGTATATGATAACCATATTCTGTATAAAACTACTTTGTTCACATTGCTTAAAATCAGTTTACTATTTTGGCTACAGTATTGTAATCCTAGACAACATTTTGAATCATTTGCAGCGTTCCCTTCGAAAGAATTGCTGATATCAACTTTTCATTGAATACAAATGAGAGTGTAAGTATTTTGTTTTTGTTAAACTTGGGAGGGTGTGTTATGAACAACCATCTGAAAACCATTTGAGTACGGAGAAATTGCAAAATATAGCCATCAGTTTAAGATCTTCTGATATTCAGTGAATAGCTGAGCCGTACAAACCAGGAAGGTCACAAATTTGATTCATCTGTCTGTGCTGAAATAGCTGATCTCATCCTGGGTGGCTGTCGGGATGCTGTAATTGACCTCATCTGTGTTAGGTAGAACAGCTGCATCAAATAGAGGTACAGTACTATATTGATTATTACAACTAGGACTGTATCACAGCTGTAGATTTCTCTGGTGTATCTTTGTACACTAGTAGGCAACATGGCATTGTTTTGCTTTGTTCTTAAATTGTTTAAGTATATCTAGTGTGGTGATAGAACAAGTATTAGTCCAGTATTTCACTTTTACAAACTGGTAGGATATTGGACCTTGGTTGTGCCATTCAAGTAAGTGGAGAGTAAAAGTGAAGTGCCTCCCTTGACTGAGACCTCCCTGGCTACCATTCCTAATTCAACCACTAGGTGACACAAGAGTGGATGCCTGGGAGCAGTGTGGGAATATACAAGGACAAAAGAAAATGAAATATGGAAGCGATTCTCTTCTCCTGTATATCACCACCACCATTTTCCAAAGCTCTTTATTTTGCTTATCAAGTGAGGATGACTGTGCTGGGCGATGGATTTCTAAGTGAAAGGTTAACACTTGTAAGTTGTATTTATGTTGGATCCAATGCATGATAGACAATTGGCCTAAATAGGTATGTCAAAAAGAGAAATTATCTACTGAATCAATGTAACTTTATTTTCCAAAATATATCTCTAATACTGTTTCACTGGGCTTTACAGGCAGGTTGAGCCACTTAACTCCAGTTGTATTTGTTGCTATCCAGTGAAACTACCAGAGGTACCCACAGAAATAACCTATTTTCAGCATGTGCGTGGCTTCAGGCAACAGCAACACCGCCATGTTTACAGTGCTGTAAATGTAGTGCACAATTACTGAATACATGCTAATTGTGCCATATTTCAGTGTGTGTAAAGCCAAAACTTGCTGGAGCCATTAACTGCAATGTTATTTTTTCTTTTCACTTATTTGTATGAAGAATTCAGTTTTGGTTTATCTTGTTGGGAACTGAAGTGAAGGGATATTAATCCTCGGAAATAGAGGCTGGTTTGTTGCTTTTTGGAGCTCTAGATTAAAATGATATAAATTGAATTCTATCCTGTTGGGAATGTCTGACATTTTACAATTTGGTCCAGGCTAATGTAGCTCTATTTGAGGCATGCTGTAAAGAGAGGATTCAACAATTTGATGACAGCGGTTCTGATGAAGAAGACATTTGGGATGAAAAGGATGTAACTTTCGCAAAAGATACACCAAACCGACACAGGTAAGTTAGCAGGGATACGTATAGCAATAACCAAACTGTTTTTGGCAAAAAGACAGAATTTATTGATTAATAGATTTCCTGCTAATTTAACAATTGCATAATTTCTGGTGATTAGGATTTGAAATGCATTTGAATCGATTGTGATTGTTTAATTGCATAGATATGATGGTGATCTCTCCCGCTTCCCTTTCACAAGGCCATATCTTTGTGTTATAGCTCTCTCTTTTTTTGAGGGCATTCAACTTCGGTTCTGTCACTTTCCTCCCCTCCCCCTATCCCTCTGACTTCCCTCTTACCCCCGCCCCCGTCACTCCTTACCCCGCCCCCGTCGCTCCTCTTCTCTTTCCCCCCCAAAGCCGGTTCAGCTAATCCCAAGAAATACAAGTCTTAAAAAGCAATTTGACAGTTAAATCAGAATTTACAACAACTTTGTTTACTATTTTGTGCAGAAGTTCGGGTAGCACGGACAGTGAAGAAAGCACAGATTCTGAAGATGAAGATGTAGTTAAACGGAATAATTCATTTGA
The DNA here is from genome assembly GCF_035084215.1 of Heptranchias perlo. Taxonomy (NCBI): domain Eukaryota; kingdom Metazoa; phylum Chordata; class Chondrichthyes; order Hexanchiformes; family Hexanchidae; genus Heptranchias; species Heptranchias perlo. The sequence continues at coordinate 38,381,922 of NC_090336.1, forward strand.
TCCCAGTAGTACCAATGCGGATGACAGAATGGAAGTAGATACAAATGATGGCAAGTAGTGATTGCATGCAACCCTAATAAGATCATCAGAAATAAGTGCAGGAGTAGGCCGTACAGCCCCTCAAGCCTGCTCCACCATTCAGTAAGATCATCTTCTACCTCAATTCACTTTCCTGCCCTATTCCCATATCCCTTAATTCCCTTGGTGTCAAAATCTATCGCTCTCAGTCTTGAATATACTCAACAACTGAGCATCCATAACCCTCTGGGGTAGAGAATTCCAAAGATTCTCAACCCTCTGAGTGAAGACATTTTTACTCATCTTGGTCCTAAATGGCCGCCCCCTTATCTTGATACTATGACCCCTGGTTCTAGACACTCCAGCCAGGGGCAACAGCCTCTTAGCATCTACCCTGTCAATAAGTTTTGGTTGATCTTAGAATGATGTGGATATGACCTTTGTGAATTTTAAATATTTGAGGAAAATTGCTCTTATAATTCTTAAATCAAATTCTCAATTTGTGGTGTAGAGACTTTTTAATATTTTTTTATCTTTCTTCTTGAATGACCTTGCTAGGGAATAAAATGGTTTTCTCTCCCTACCCTTGTAATGAAGATTTGTTGGTTGAGCATAATGTGTCCTTTTTACTAAATATTAGTATCAACTATTCCCTGGCGTACTGGTTATGTACAGTTTAGAACATGCGGAACACTAGGTAAATGCACTCAGTCTCAACTATGATGGAATTTTTCATTTTCTTTTTTGTTGGACTTGTGATAATGTTTGGTGCCTGATATTCTAAGTTTGTGCTGTGGAACATATTTGTTATGCCCTCAGCTTATTTCTGTTTGGTTCTAACTACAGTAAAGGATATAATGAGGATTTAATAAGTATAGACTAGATTCAGATCTCAGAGGTGCTGTAACAAACTTTTTTGCCTTTGAACTATTAAAATGTAAATTCAGTGACTGTGGATACACCGGATGTAATACTGGACTGAATAGACTAGAAACATTCCAGGTCCGATGCATGGTCTATACCAAGTTAGCAGATCTCAGCCAGGATGGTAGAAGGGGTGATACAATTGGATTTAGTATAATTAGTTCTGATTGACATCCTATGATGCTTGCTGGAAATATTGTAAACAATTTTACAACACCAAGTTATAGTCCAGCAATTTTATTTTAAATTCACAAGCTTTCGGAGACTTCCTCCTTCCTCAGGTAAATGTTTCAGGAGCTCCTTGAAGCCTACGCATTTATACATATAGAACAATACATGGTGTTTACAGACTGCCCCTGCAACTGCCCGTTGCCAAGGCAATCACCGTGTTCAGACAGAGAGGTGTCACCTGCAGAACCCCCGAATACACATTCAACAAAAAAACAAACAGGGAAAAAAACAGAGAAAAAAAAACAGAGAGAGGCAGAAACATCCGGAAGGCAGAGAGAGCCAGCAAATGACCCATTATATTAAAAACAGATAACATTTGTTCGCTGGTGGGGTAACGTGTAGCGTGACATGAACCCAAGATCCCGGTTGAGGCCGTCCTCATGGGTGCGGAACTTGGCTATCAATTTCTGCTCGACGATTTTGCGTTGTCGTGTGTCTCGAAGGCCGCCTTGGAGTACGCTTACCCGAAGGTCGGTGGATGAATGTCCATGACTGCTGAAGTGTTCCCCGACTGGGAGGGAACCCTCCTGTTTGGCGATTGTTGCGCGGTGTCCGTTCATCCGTTGTCGCAGCGTCTGCATGGTCTCGCCAATGTACCATGCTCTGGGGCATCCTTTCCTGCAACGTATGAGGTAGACAACGTTGGCCGAGTCACAGGAGTATGAACCATGCACCTGGTGGGTGGTGTCCTCTCGTGTGATGGTGGTATCTGTGTCGATGATCTGGCATGTCTTGCAGAGGTTACCGTGGCAGGGTTGTGTGGCGTCGTGGACGCTGTTCTCTTGAAAGCTAGGTAATTTGCTGCGAACGATGGTCTGTTTGAGGTTGGGTGGCTGTTTAAAGGCGAGTAGTGGAGGTGTGGGGATGGCCATAGCGAGGTGTTTGTCCTCATTGATGACATGTTGAAGGCTGCGGAGAACATGGCGTAGTTTCTCCGCTCCGGGGAAGTACTGGACGACAAAGGGTACTCTGTTGGTTGCGTCCCGTGTTAGTCTCCTGAGGAGGTCTATGCGATTTTTTGCTGTGGCCCGTCGGAACTGTCGATCGATGAGTCGAGCGTCATATCCCGTTCTTACTAGGGCGTCTTTCAGCGTCTGTAGGTGTCCATCGCGTTCCTCCTCGTCTGAGCAGACCCTGTGTATTCGCAGGGCCTGTCCATAGGGGATGGCCTCTTTGACGTGGTTAGGGTGGAAGCTGGAAAAGTGGAGCATCGTGAGGTTGTCCGTGGGCTTGCGGTAGAGTGAGGTGCTGAGGTGCCCGTCTTTGATGGAGATTCGTGTGTCCAAGAAAGAAACTGATTCTGAGGAGTAGTCCATGGTGAGCTTGATGGTGGGATGGAACTTGTTGATGTTATCGTGTAGTCTCTTTAGTGATTCCTTGCCGTGGGTCCATAGAAAGAAAATGTCGTCGATGTATCTGGTGTATAGTGTTGGTTGGAGGTCTTGTGCAGTGAAGAAGTCCTGCTCGAACTTGTGCATGAAAATGTTGGCGTATTGGGGTGCGAATTTGGTCCCCATGTCCCCAAACACACGGAACAGCCATGGGGACCAAATTCGCACCCCAATACGCCAACATTTTCATGCACAAGTTCGAGCAGGACTTCTTCACTGCACAAGACCTCCAACCAACACTATACACCAGATACATCGACGACATTTTCTTTCTATGGACCCACGGCAAGGAATCACTAAAGAGACTACACGATAACATCAACAAGTTCCATCCCACCATCAAGCTCACCATGGACTACTCCTCAGAATCAGTTTCTTTCTTGGACACACGAATCTCCATCAAAGACGGGCACCTCAGCACCTCACTCTACCGCAAGCCCACGGACAACCTCACGATGCTCCACTTTTCCAGCTTCCACCCTAACCACGTCAAAGAGGCCATCCCCTATGGACAGGCCCTGCGAATACACAGGGTCTGCTCAGACGAGGAGGAACGCGATGGACACCTACAGACGCTGAAAGACGCCCTAGTAAGAACGGGATATGACGCTCGACTCATCGATCGACAGTTCCGACGGGCCACAGCAAAAAATCGCATAGACCTCCTCAGGAGACTAACACGGGACGCAACCAACAGAGTACCCTTTGTCGTCCAGTACTTCCCCGGAGCGGAGAAACTACGCCATGTTCTCCGCAGCCTTCAACATGTCATCAATGAGGACAAACACCTCGCTATGGCCATCCCCACACCTCCACTACTCGCCTTTAAACAGCCACCCAACCTCAAACAGACCATCGTTCGCAGCAAATTACCTAGCTTTCAAGAGAACAGCGTCCACGACGCCACACAACCCTGCCACGGTAACCTCTGCAAGACATGCCAGATCATCGACACAGATACCACCATCACACGAGAGGACACCACCCACCAGGTGCATGGTTCATACTCCTGTGACTCGGCCAACGTTGTCTACCTCATACGTTGCAGGAAAGGATGCCCCAGAGCATGGTACATTGGCGAGACCATGCAGACGCTGCGACAACGGATGAACGGACACCGCGCAACAATCGCCAAACAGGAGGGTTCCCTCCCAGTCGGGGAACACTTCAGCAGTCATGGACATTCATCCACCGACCTTCGGGTAAGCGTACTCCAAGGCGGCCTTCGAGACACACGACAACGCAAAATCGTCGAGCAGAAATTGATAGCCAAGTTCCGCACCCATGAGGACGGCCTCAACCGGGATCTTGGGTTCATGTCACGCTACACGTTACCCCACCAGCGAACAAATGTTATCTGTTTTTAATATAATGGGTCATTTGCTGGCTCTCTCTGCCTTCCGGATGTTTCTGCCTCTCTTTTTTTAACATTTCCCCACATTATACTCCATCTGCCACCTTCTTGCCCACTCACTTAACCTGTCTGTATGGTTTACAGACTCTGTGTCCTCCTCACAGCTTACTTTCCCACCTAGCTTTGTATTGTCAGCGAGCTTGGATACATTACACTCGGTCCCTTCATCTAAGTCATTAATATAGATTATAAATAGCTGAGGTCCAAGCACCGATCCTTGCGGTACCCCACTAGTTACAGCCTGCCAACCTGAGAATGACCCGTTTATTCCTACTCTGTTTTCTGTCCTTTAAGCAATCCTCTATCCGTGCTAATATATTACCCCCAATTCCATGAGCCTTTGTCTTGTGTAACAACCTTTAATGTGGCACCTTATCGAAAGCCTTTTGAAAATCCGAATATACTGCATCCACTGGATCCCCTTTATCTACTCTGCTAGTTATATCCTCAAAAAAAACTCTAATAAATTTGTCAAACACGATTTGTAAGTACCCAGAGGTTTTATTTACGGAGTCAAGCAAGCACCATTTATGCATGAATTAAAGGTAATGATTGTCATGGATTGTTTTGTTGCAGTAAAATCATTGCTAATTGCAACAACTGCTCTTACAGCCCCAGGGTGGACAGCAAACTTTGAAGTGCCTATGGAAACTGCAAATATAACTGCAGCAAATTCTATTGAGCCTACTTTGTGGAGTTCAGGCGATTCAGTACCACAGGAAACTGGATGGGCTACTTTTTCTGATTTTTCATCTCAGTTAAGGTAATATATATTCTGTGCATCTAAAAAAGATCCTGTTGCGGATTGTATTCGTGGTTATTAGTGCTCCCCTCCAATCTACTATTGGATGCCGAGCATTCAGCATTAAATGCAAGTCCTCTACAACTCCCTTCCAATAGTATTTAACACATTTCTGTAGGATCATCTTAAAACCCTATCTCTTTGATTGTGCCTTTGGTTTCTTGCCCCCCACACCAATTCCCTTTCCTTTAGTGTGTAATGTAACATTTATTGAAAGAAGTTCAACCTTCATGTACCAAGATTTTGTCCAACCTACCTGATGTTGTTATAAATATATTTTGTGTTGAATTGCTTGCATTGTCACTTGAAATCTCCCGCCATCAAAGAACATTTTAATACAAAAAGCTCTTGAATACATTGGAGGAAGGGAAGATCACCTGACCAAACTAGCAGCACAAAGGTGCAGATATTTTACGGTACTTGTAAGCTCCAAGTAAAGAATCTGCACCTTAATTAATGTGACACAAAATCCAAGAGGAGCGAGTCAGGACATGATGCAAAAATGATAGCATTAGTGCATTCTTAAAGGGTCTGTATTGTTATGTTTTTCTCTTCTTCTCCTTCAAACCAGATGTTTATGCCTAATGTAGCACTGACACTGCTGCCAGCTGTAAAATGCTCCCATGTTGAGTTAGAGTATGAAACGGGAAGCCTCATGGTCTCTGTGACTCGGTACCACACCATGTGGTACACTTCCTCACTGAGCCATTGCAGGGCAGACCTCATAGGAACAGGAGTAGGCCATTCAGCCCCTCGTGCCTGCTCCGCCATTTGATAAGATCATGGCTGATCTGTGATCTAGCTCCATATACCTGCCTTTGGCCCATATCCCTTAATACCTAAAATCATTGCCATTATTTTTTCACAATTATTCCCTGGTTCAAATGCATTTTCCTATTGCAGCACTATCTAGAGACACTATTTTTTGCTGGCATTTCTTTTAGGAGAAATTATAAACAAGGGTATGCACATTTTGTCCTGCTTACTTTGCGTTGCTATTATTTACCTCTGTTTCTGAACGCCCACCCTCAGTTTGCCTACAGACAGAGTAATTCAATGCGGCACTATTGGGAGCTATTTCAGCCTGTCCTGAGTTCCAGAACTGATTTATTAGATGCAGCCTCTGTTGTACTCCTTCGCTGACTGAGTCCTATCTTGCAGTAGCATTCTATGAATCTCTTCCCAACCTTCAGTAGCATTCTGTGAAACTCTTGCTATGGGAGGCAACATTTTAGGTGGGAAGAGAGAAATTGCCCCCTTCCAAAAACAAAAGCACATTAAGGACTCCAAGTACCTAACAACACTATGAATACCTATGGTATGCAGGTCCAAATGTTGCCAAGCCCATTATATGGATAACCAATTCATGTCAGTAATGTTGCATGTTGTGTAAAGTTGTATGCATTTGATAAATATTGCACTATGGTACCAATGAGTAAGTTGAATTAAACCAAATATTTTTCAATTCAGTTCAAAGGATCCTTTAAGAAGTAGCTCCCCAGTTGCTATGGAAACCAGTTCTGACTCAGTGGATACCCAACGCAATAGTGTAACAGCACATCCTGAAGGTAATCTTCCTCGTTGCTTGTTGCAGATAGTGAATTGCTATGTTTTTTATTAAAAATGTTATAAAAATGGAGAAAGCTATATGTATAATTTGATCTATAAACTGAAAAAAATGCAATGTGTTATTGAATAAATGTAATGTAATATGCAATTCATACTATTTGAAATTGGTTTACTAGATTATATTGCTGAAATGGATTTGTTCATGCTTCTGAATAGTTGGTAGCATCACACAATTGGGATAGAATATCACTGTGAAGTGCTGTTGTTCGGTTTTAGTGGTACATTCTCAAAGTACAGTGAAACCCTCAAAAAAGCATTTGCAATTGGTTGTCCCCATTCACAAGATGTGCAGAAGATTATAACTGACTTTGGCCTGGCTGTTACTTTGAGTCGAGATGTAGTTTGTCAGCCCTGGTTGGCATTTCTGGTTTCTCCCTTCATTTCCTTCCCCCAACCTCCTCCCATGTTAATACAAATTATTTCACTTCTTTGCTTCCTTTTAAAATATCTCAGACTACACTTCACAATGGTTAGAATTGTGAGCCTGTTCCAGCAATCCAGTGATAATTCTTAGGATTAAGGGTTATTTTTGGGGAATCTTTTTTGGCATTGCTCCACTTTCTTGAAAAGTCATTTTCTATTTACTGAACTTACAGCAGGTCTGTGAAGAACTGTATGATCAGGCAATTTTCACCAACCCAATATCTCTGTTATGATGCTTTGACAAAAATTAGCACTGAAATTGAAAATTCAAGTATGTGGGAGATAACTATATGAAATGAGGAGAAACATGATATGGAGGAGTCCATACAGCAAGTGACAATATAATAGATTAAAATGGGCATGTTCCATTTAAGATTGAATTACACTTTATGTTAACGTGTATGGACAAAAACAAGCAACATGTGGAACCAGAATTGCACAACAGTTTTTTAGCATTGGAGGTGGACAAGGATGAAGCTGCAGGGGATGGTAACCATGAACAAGCCAATGGCACAAGGCAGCAACATGAAGGGGAACAGGGTAAAATGAGATTAACGGTAACAATGTAGTTGTAGGAGATTCCATAGTAAGAGGGAATGATCGAATCTACTGCAAACATGGCTGGGAGTCCTGAATGGTACGTTGCTTTCCAGGTGCCAGTGTTTAGGATTGAATAGTGCAGATGAGTAAGATCCTACAACGGAAAGGTAACCAATGATGCAGGTAGGTGTAGAATGGAGGCCTGAAGGGAAAGGATTGAAGAAAAACACTTGAGTTGTAATCTCACATTCTGCACCCATTTGAGATTAGGCAGGTCAACGAGAGGCTGAGTACCTGGTGTAGGAGGGTGGGGTTCAAACTCAACCCATTGAGACTACGTTTGGATGAAAGGATGGCATACTGTTGGGTTGGCCTTCACCTAAATCAAGGAGGTGCATCCATCTTGGCCACTAGTATAAATAAAAGATTGGGAAAATTTATACTAGTGAAGCAGGGAGAACTGGGGACCAAATATTGAGTTATATGAATACTACAAGGAATGACCCAAGATGTATTTACACGAATGCCAAGAATGTAGGAAATCAAATGGATGAGTTGGATATGCTGGTAAATAGGCAGCTAATTGATATTGTAGGAATTACTGAATCCTAGCTAAAGGTAGAGGATGAATGAAGATCAACGGCCCGTGTGTGTTTGGGAAGGATACAGCAGGAAAGAAAGGGGGTGGGGTGGCATTGTTTCTCAGAAGGTTTATATGTTGCTGAGGAAAGAAACTGGGAATTGGTATAGTTTCTTTCGATGGATCTGGAAGATAAAAAAGCAGAAAAGTTAACAGTAAAAATGTATTGGAGGGCACTATAAGATAAATAGGAGGTGGATATACTGCTGTGGGAGGTTATGAAGATTAGTGCTAAGACCTCAGTTTTGATCATGGAGGATTCTAATCTTGCTGGCATAATAGGGGCAGTCTGTTTAAGTGAGGGAGTTTATTCAAGAATTTTTTCTTAAATAGCAGGTGAGGGCACCTACAAGTGGGAAGGCAGTATTGGATTTCCTCCTAACTAATGAGGGATAATAAGCCAATTTGCCATAAGGGAACATTTGGGGTTGATGTTGAGGTTAAAATGACAATGGGACAGATTAAAATTAAGAGATTGTATTTCAGATGGGGCAGACTTTGAGGGATTGAAATGTGATGGGAAAATGGAAGTGCTTTAAGGAGATTTTTTTGACATTGTAGAGGCAGTTTATCGCAGAAATAAAACAAAACGAGCATAAAACCAACATGGATGAAAAGAGAACTTATGGAAGGCATATAAAGTTCTGAAATATACGGGAAAGAAACAAAATAGGGAAAATTATAAAATCAAGCAGGGGCATACCAAGAAGAGGGAATGTGAGGATCTAGCAGAAAATATAAAGTATAAAGAACAATATCAAATCATGCTTTTACTAAAACAGACTCAAGAGAAGGGTGCAAGAAGATGTTGGACTGTTTTAATGACAGTGGGGAGATGGTTTCCAATAGGGAAATGGTGGAATTGCTAAATCATATTGAGAGATGCTGAAATGAGAACGGAGTACAAGGAAGAGAGCAGACTAGAAGTTTTTAGTTGTACAAGGGAAGGCATATTGGGTTTAGGAAGCTTACGGTAAACAAGACTCTGGGCTCGGACAATTTTTATCCACAGGTGCTGGTGGAATTAGCTGAGGAGATTGTAAATCCCCTCACTGATCTCTTTCAAAACTCATTGGAATTGAGTAGCATTGCAATGAATTGGAAAGTTCCAAATGTAGCCCCAATCCTTAAAAATAGAGCAGGGAACACTGCATTGAGCGAAGTGACCAATTGATGCTTATCAATAATGCACTCTAACAAAGAGCCAGTACAGACACGATGGGCCAAATAGCCTCATATTGCTCGATAAGCTTCTGTGGTTCTATGGAAAAGATACCTGGAAAGGCTAAGTCAATGGACAGAGAGAGCAGATTAAATCATGATTAGGTAGTAGATGTGAGAACGTGGAGTACACATTAAACAACAACATGCTTAAGGTAACAGGAGAAAAGAGAACTTGGGTTTTGGTGGATGGGTCCTTAAAATAGTAAGTATGATTTTTCTTGCTGTATTTGCTGGCACCACTCTGATACCAGCTTTTACTGTGCCATGCAAACTAGATGGTTGGCAATAACAGACATAGCACAGGTGAATTTTGAGTACCCCACTATATGAGTAAAGACCACTGGATTCTATTCTTCCTGATTTGTTTAACCTTCACATACAAGTAGGAATTGCTGACATCTAAGGACACTTTTTTTTAAAAAAGAAATTCTCCTCAATTAAGTCCTTTAATTTCAGGTAATTCAACAGATGTAGGTAGATATCTCAGGGGCAGATAATCATCTACTCATTTGTATGTAAGGAATTGCACCTTTTTCTAATCTTAATCATTGATGGCGATCTTGGCTATAATTGGTGCACCACAGAGAGAAAGTTTACTGTTTTTGGTAATTTTCTGTACTTTAAAAGTGTGATTATATTGTAAGTTTTTAATCCTGTAAACTTTTTTAAAGGTTCAATAAAGTAAGAGCTTTTTTTATATATTAAAGCTGCCAATTCTAGCTTCCTGTTCATCATTATATGCCTTATATGTCATTGCTAGCCATTGGTATCAAACTTTATTGAATGCCTCAGACCTATCCCAATAACTGATAAACACAATAATTGAAAGTTTTTTTGTAAACAATTTTACAACACCAAGTTATAGTCCAACAATTTTTATTTGAAATCTACAAGCTTTCGGAGGCTTCCTCCTTCCTCCATTTACCGGAGGAAGGAGGAAGCCTCCGAAAGCTTGTAGATTTCAAATAAAAATTGTTGGACTATAACTTGGTGTTGTAAAATTGTTAACAATTGTCAACCCCAGTCCATCACCGGCATCTCCACATCATGAAAGTTTTTTGACATTGCATGATTTTCAGAATTGTGAAACCAGTTCCAAACTTACTTGGATGGGTTTGCAATGACTTTTGTTTGCTGGAAGGCTACCAAACTGACAAAAGTGTCTAAGCTTGATTCTTCCATGAACAAAAAGACCTCGAGTTACTATTTTTTCCCAAGAAGTATAACTCTAGGTAATGAAAAAATATCAATTTTGGATTGAGTGTCTACTCAGAAGCAATCTTTAAAGATGCAATATTCTGCTCATGCCCAAAAGGAAGATGTTTGTGTCCTTGATTATCTCTTAATATCTACCATTGGTCACAAAGTTGATTCAAACTTGGGGTTCTAAAGCTTTTTTGGTACCACTGCCTGTAAAACCAGTAAAATTTAACAGTTTGCAGTTTTCAAGAGGTGAAAATAAATGTGATTACTTAGAGGAAGGAAATATAATACAATAAAACCTAATACAGATTTTAAAATGTCATGTGTTATATATTCTGATGATTCTTCTCAGTAAATTGTACTCTATCAGTGTTTTTTAAAAAAAGAATTGGTACTTATGCTGTCAGATGGGCTAACATGTTAAACAAATCATTTAAAGTAAAACACAAATTGCAGCATTGTACATTGTATGAGAGGTAATGGTCAACCAAGTTTTCAAATGTGATCTCCATCTATATGCCTTATTGTGGAGCGCGAAGGATCTTTAACCCTGTCTTCAAACTACAGATTTCGTTGCAACCTCACAGCTTGCCTGCAAGGAACAGAGAGCAGTGTCAGCCACATTAAATGTAGAAGCCAACTCGTCTGATGGAGAGGATGAGGAGGTGTCTACAGACCAAGTAACAGAGACAGTTACAAATGGCTCCATGAAGGAGACAGTTAGCCTTACTGTAGATGCCAAAACTGAAACTGCTGTGTTTAAAAGGTAGGTTGAGTGTACTGAAACCACTCAAAATATTGTGTTTTGATCTTGTATTCAGAATCATTTTTGAATATTCAGTAAACTATTTTTCTTCATCTATTCCCAACTTAAAACCCCACAAAATTGAATTGGGGCATTTCATGGTTTTAGTCACTTCCTTACGATGAAGGTTAATGTACAAACTTCAGTGGCTGTCTGTAATATTTGTATTGACTACTGACATTACAAAATGATTTTTCCAAACTTTCCTAGATTTATTGAATTTGATTTGGATTTTGACTGAAGATGAGGAAGGGGATGAATTATATGATGTAGAGAAGTAGAAGATTTGAAGGGTGATAAATGTTACAGAAACATCTGTCATAAGTGGAATATTAAATTTTGATGCATGGGGCCTTTCCATTTTAAAATTCAAATTTTGTTTGTCTTACATTTTCTTGTTACCCTCATTTCTTCAGGTTTTGCAGTTTACAGTTGAATAGATATCTGCACCTTGCATCACCAAACTGTTCTCAATGCATTTTTATGACAGTGGATTTCTCCGAGGAATCAAATGAAGACCTATTTGAAACATTTAATACATCCACGAGAATAACAGCATTCTCTGAGCTGGATGACATAGAATTACATTGAATCTATAGCATAGAAACAGGCCATTTTGTCCAATAGGTCTTTGCCAGTGTTTATGCTCCACATGAGCCTTCTCCCACTTCAATTACCCCCTCTCTCCCTGCCCCCATATCTCTCTCTTCCCTTCTCCCTCATGTATACATCAAGCCTCCCCTTAAATGTGTCAATGCTATCTGTTTCAACCACTCCATGTGGCAGTGGGTTCCATATTCTTACCACTAGGTGTAAAGAAATTATTCCTAAATTCTTCATTTGATCTGATAGTGGCTATCTTACATTTATGCCGCCTTATTCTGGATTCGTCAACAAGTGGAAACTGTTTCTTGACATCCACACTATTGAACCCCTTCATAATTTTAAAGATCTCTATCAGGTCTCCCTTTTAGTCTTCTGTTTTCCAGTGAAAAAAGCCATAGCCTGCTCAATCTTTCCTGATGGTTGCATCATTTCAATTCTGATAACATTTGTAAATGTTTTCTGCACTTCCTCCAGCGCTTCAATATCTTTTTTGTAGTATGGGGACCAGAACTCTGCACAGTACTCCCATACGTGGTCTAACCAAGTTTCTATATAAATTTAACATCACCTCTCTACTTTTGGATGGGCCCTAGGTCTTTAAGGAAAATTGTAGGTGTATATATATATATATATCATTCAGACAATATTACTTTGTGTTGCAGATGCTGTTGTGCATGTTCTGTTTCATGCTATACCTAGCTAAAATATTACATTTTATGTGTGAAAAATACATTAAATCTCATATCTAGCGATGTATTGGTACTGGAAGTACAATGTAATGCAGCTCAATTCTGAGTATCAGCTATACTGTAACTCAATTTTTTAAATATCAACTGTACTGCAGTCAGTTTACTTTTTCAAAAGCACTTGGCAGAATAGAAACCTGTCTTTCTATTATCTGCTGATTTGAAAAGAATTGATGGAACAGTTGGCTTTCAATTCAGTAAAAGATTAGTACCAGTACAGGAAGTTCATAAATTTTATCCATGCGTTTGAATGTACACAACCCAGCTAGAATAACTGCGTGCTCCCCTCTTACACCTCTGCATAAATAGTGCAAGAACTGTAGCAGTGCAAGTACAATGATTTTTTTTTCCAAAAAAAGCTGGATAATGCCTGAATTTCAGCTGATGCAAAAACTAAGCTGTTTTTATATATCCATGTAATTGACCTGAATGTTTTGTAAAAGGAACAGTTCACTTTTATCATCTTGTCTCATATATGGTTTTTGAAATTAATACTACTGATGCAAATATTAATATCACAGAATCATTGCGTTGAAGTAGGGAACGGTAACCTTTCCGCACATGAAAAGTCACTTGGATGCAGTTTTTAAAATATTGTCGCTGGGGTTTATTTGGATGAGGGGAAAGGAATTTGAAATGTGCTTTGTCATACAAGTCAAAAATAAAAACTGAAATTGGAACTTTCTGTAGTAGCACATAGTAAGTGAATGTCTGCCATTTATTGCAGTTGTATATTTAGTTTATGATCTAATTATCTTTTAGGATATTGCATTTTGTGATATAAAACTAAAAGTTTTCCTTGCAGTAAAAAAAAATGGTCTTTTCTGTTTGTAATGAGACTTTTGATATATCCTGTGTTTTCTCCAACTTCAGTGATGTGTTTGGTGGAAATATTTAGATAGTGGCTTCTTACAGTATAATAGAAGTATACCAGTTGTTTTAATGCAGCTGTATTCAGTAACATTTGAGTGTGAAACGTTTTTGAAAATCAAAAATTAGGTCATACTAGATTAGTTGGAGTCTTTCACAATTTAAGCTTCCTTTCTCTTTCTCTCGTGCTTGTGGCTTCAGAGTGTTGAAATCCTATCGGTATGTATTACAATTAAGTATAAATTAACTAAATGCTGTATGTGTAAACAAGCAGCCTTATGTGATCATAGATTTCTTTTCATATTATGGCATGATTTTGAGACCACATCCAAAATACTACATTAAAGTTTAAAGTGCCTGCAAGCTGATTCGCTTATTCATCCTTTTCTTCCATTTGCATGTGAAGATTTTCACACACTGCATGATTGGAGAGTGAGTTTCATAACACTTGTATGATAGGACTTGTATTTTATTGCTTTGAAAACTTTATGGGTATTTGATCAATGTGTCTTTTTCTGTTTAGTGAGGAAGTAAAATTGTCTACCTCTGAAGATGTTTCTTCAAAATATGTGTTGCCAGAAAACACAGAAGCTCCAAAAGTGACTCCAACATCACAGTCTAATGATTGTCGAGCAGATGGGTATGCGGATTTCAAATGATTAACTTGTAGTTTACTAGTTTGCTTACACAAAAGGGAACCATTGCTTTGTAAATAGGGTGTGCAAGCACGCTTGAATCTAGTGCTTTTTGCTACATCAGCTTTGTTTCTACTATATTCAGTTTTAGTTTAAAGCTGTAATTGGCATCCTAATTACCTGTGCTTCTGAATTAACAAAGAACTTCTAATTGTGGTCTATTGAAATCCCTCTTAACTGGCATGAGGAACATAGTTTCAGCACAGAACAGTGGGGCATTGATGCTGCACATGACTTATTTTTTATATGGAAACAATGCTCGGGGGAAATCCAAGGTTTTTCAGAGCTAACCAATCACAGTTAACACAACTGCAGCTGCAAAGATGAATACTAGAGGACTTTTGCTTTATATAGTACAGTGTGACTATTAATTATACCACAGCAAGAATTGTACCATTTCACTTTTTTTCTCTGCACATAACCTTTATACTGGAATGATTTATGAATCTAAATAAAGGAAATTACGAAGGTATGAAGTGTAAGTTGGCTAGGATAGATTGGGGAACTTTACTAAAAGGGATGACGGTAGATAGGCAATGGCTAATATTTAAAGAACGTGTGCAGGAATTACAACAATTATTCATTCCTGTCTGGCGCAAAAATAAAACAGGAAAGGTGGCTCAACCGTGGCTTACAAAAGAAATTAGGGATAGTATTAGATCCAAAGAGGAGACATATAAAATTGCCAGAAAAAGCAGCAAGCCTGAGGATTGGGAGCAGTTTAGAATTCAGCAAAGAAGGACAAAGAGATTGATCAAGAGGGGAAAAATAGAGTATGAGAGTAAACTAGCAGGGAACATAAAAACTGACTGTAAAAGCTTCTATAAATATGTAAAGAGAAAAAGATTAGTGAAGACAAATGTAGGTCCCGTACAGTCGGAAATGGGGGAAATTATAATGGGGAACAAAGAAATGGCAGAACAATTGAACACATACTTTGGTTCTGTCTTCACAAAGGAGGACATAAAGAAATGTTAGGGAATCAAGGGTCTGGTGAGAGGGAGGAACTGAAGGAAATCAGTATTAGTAAAAAAAAAATAGTGCTAGGGAAATTAATGGGGCTAAAGGCTGACAAATCCCCAGGGCCTGAGAATTTACATCCCAGAGTACTAAAGGAAGTGGCCCTGGAAATAGTGGATGCATTGGTGGTCATCTTCCAAAATTCTATAGACTCGAACAGTTCCTACAGATTGGAGGGTGGCAAATGTAACCCCACTATTTGAAAAAGGAGGGAGAAAAAACAGGGAAATACAGACCAGTTAGCCTAACATCAGTAGTGGGGAAAATGCTAAAGTCTATTATAAAGGATGTGATAACAGAACACTTGGAAGGCATTAACGGGATTGGACAAAGTCAGCATGGGTTTATGAGGGGGAAATCATGCTTAACAAATCTACTGGAGTTTTTTGAGGCTGTAACTAGTAGAATAGATAGGGGCGAACCAGTGGATGTGGTGTACTTGGATTTTCAGAAGGCTTTTGATAAGGTCCCACACAACAGGTTAGTGTGTAAAATTAAAGCACATGGGATTAGGGGGTAATGTACTGGCATGGATTGAGAATTGGTTGACAGCAGGAAACAGAGTAGGAATAAACAGTTCTTTTTCTGGGTGGCAGGCAGTGACTAGTGGGGTACCGCAGGGATCAGTGCTTGGGCCCCAGCTATTCACTATATATATCAATGATTTGGATGAGGGAACGGAATGTAACATTTCCAAGTTTGTAGACGACACAAAGCTGGGGTGGAATGTGAGCTGTGAGGAGGATACAAAGAGGCTGCAATGTGATTTGGACAAGTTGGGTGAGTGGGCAAGAACGTGGCGGATGCAGTATAACGTGGATAAGTGTGAGGTTATCCACTTTGGTTGTAAAAACAGAAAGACGGATTATTATCTGAATGGTGATAGATTGGGAAAAGGGGAGGTGCAACAAGACCTGGGTGTCCTTGTACACCAGTCGCTGAAAGCGAGCATTCAAGTGCAACAAGCAGTTAGGAAGGCGAATGGTATGTTGGCGTTCATTGCTAGAGGATTTGAGTACAGGAACAGGGATGTCTTACTGCAGTTGTATGGGGCCTTGGTGAGACCGCATCTGGAGTATTGTGTGCAGTTTTGGTCTCCTTATCTGAGGAAGGATGTCCTTGCCATGGAGGGAGTGCAACGAAGGTTTACCAGACTGATTCCTGGGATGGCAGGACTGACTTATGAGGAGAGATTGGGTCGACTAGGCCTATATTCACTAGAGTTTAGAAGAATGAGAGATGATCTCATCGAAACATATAAAATTCTAACAGGATTAGACAGACTAGCTGCAGGGAGGATGTTCCTGATGGCTGGGGAGTCCAGAACCAGGGGTCACAGTCTCAGGATACGGGGTATGCCATTTAGAACCGAGATGAGGAGAAATTTCTTCACTGAGGATGGTGAACCTTTGGAATTCTCTAGCACAGAAGGCAGTGGAGGCCAAATCATTAGATGTATTCAAGAAGGATATAGATATGTTTCTTAATGCTAAAGGGATCAAGGGATATGGGGAAAAAGTGGGAACAGGGTACTGAGTTAGACTATCAGCCATGATCATTTTGAATGGCGGAGCAGGCCTGAAGGACCGAATGGCCTACTCTTGCTCCTATTTTCTATGTTTCTATGATTTTGTTTTTGCTTCAGTAAAGTGTTAAATGTCATATGCATATACCAGTACCAAAAGGTACAGAGGAGATCTAAAAAAGAGAATCAAAGGGGCAAAGAGAGAATATGAGAACAGATTAGCAGCTAACATAAAAGGGAACCCAAAAGTTTTTTTATAAAAATATAAATAGTAAAAGGGTAGTCAAAGGAGGGATGGGATTGTTTAGGGACAAATAAGGAGAACTTCTTGCAGAGGCAGAGGGCATGGCTGAGGCACTAATTGAATACTACACATCTTTCTTCACTAGAGAAGAGGTTGCTGCCCTTGTAGCAGTAAAGGAAGAGGTAGCAGCAATATTGGATAGGATAAAAATAGAGGAGGTACTTTTTAAAAAAAAAAAAAATTTTTAAAATTGGCAGTACTCAAAAGTAGAAAAGTCACCCAGTCCAGATGGGACACATCCTAGGTTACTGAGGGAAGTAATGGTGGAAATTGTGGAAGCACTGGCCACAATCTTCCAATCCTTCTTAGGTTTCGGGATGGTGCCAGAGGACTGGAGGATTGTAAGTGTTACACTCCTGTTCAAAAAAGGGGAGCGGGATAAACCCAGCAATTACAGGCCAGTCAGCCTAACGTCTGTGGTGGGGAAACTTAGAGACAATAATCTGGGACAAAATAAATTGGCACTTAGAAAAGTATGGGCTAATAAATGAAAGTCAGCACGGATTTGTTAAAGGAAAATTGTGTTTGACTAACTTGATTGCGTTCTTTGAAGTAACAGAGAGGGTTGATAAGAGTAGTGTGGTTGATATTGTGTGTATGGACTTTATCAAATGCCTTTTAAAAGTACCTCATAATAGACTTGTTAGCAAAATTAAAGTCCATGGGATTAAAGGGACAGTGGCAGCGTGGATACAAAATTGGCTAGGGGACAGAAAGCAGAGAGTAGTGGTGAACGGTTGGTTTTCAGACTGGAGGGAGGTGTACAGTGGTGTTCCCCAGGGGTCGGTACTAGGACCACTGCTTTTCTTGATATATATTAATGATTTGGACTTGGGTGTTCGGGGCACAATTTCCAAATTTTCAGATGACACAAAACTTGGAAGTGAGTGAGGAGGATAGTGATAGACATCAAGAGGATATAGACAGGCTGGTGGCATGGGCGGACATGTGGCAGATGAAATTCAACCCAGAAAAATGCGAAGTGATACATTTCGGTGGAAAAAATGAGGAGAGGCAATATAAACTAAAGGGCACAATTCTAAAAGGGGTACAGGAACAGAGAGATCTGGGAGTATATGTACACAAATCATTGAAGGTGGCAGGGCAGGTTGAGAAAACAGTTAAAGCATAAGGGATCCTGGGCTTTATAAATAGAGGCATAGAGTACAAAAGCAAGGAAGTTATGATGAACCTTTATAAAACACTGGTTGGGCCACAACTGGAGTATTGTGTCCAATTATGGGCACTGCACTTTAGGAAGGATGTGAAGGCCTTAAAGTGCAGAAGAGATTTACTAGAATGGTTCTAGGGATGAGGGACTTTAGTTATGGAGATAGACTGGAGAAGCTGGGGTTATTCTCATTGGAACAGAGAAGGTTGAAAGGAGATTTGATGGAGGTATTCAAAATCATGAAGGGTCTAGACAGAGTAGATAGAGAGAAACTGTTCCCATTTGCAGAAGGGTCAAGAACCAGAGGATGTAGATTGGTGATTGGCAAAAGAACCATGTGAGGAAAAACTTTTTTACACAACGAGTGGTTAGGATCTGGAATACACTGCCAGAGTGGGTGGTGGAGGCAGATTCAATCATGGCTTTCAAAGGGAACTGGATAAGTACTTGAAAGGAAAAAAAATTGCAGTGCTATGGGGTTAGGGCGAGGGAATGGGACTAGCTGGATTCCTCTAACATAGAGCCGGTGTGGACTCGATGGACTGAATAGCCTTCTTCTGTGCTGTAACCTTTCTGATTAATTGAAGGGGAAAAAAATATACAGGGCTATGGGGAAAGATCAGGGGAATGGGACTAATTGGATAGCTCTTTCAAAGAGCAGGTCCTGGCATGATGGGCCGAATGGCCGCCTCCTGTGCTGTACCTACTATGAAAAGCAGATGATTTTCAGTTTATTAAGAGTAAAGATTGGTTATGTTAGTAGGATGAATATGTGTCACCTACAATGCACTTTCATACTGCTGTTTAGTCTCCACATTTAACACAAACTATTCTATCAACAGCTTGAAGTCTTCTGAAGAGAATATAAAATCTCGAGTAAAAGACACTTTGAATGGGCCTGTTAATGATGTGACATCAATGGAAGAAGTCAAGTAAGCTTCCACTGTAGTTTGTGCGTTATACTAAAGCAATATTGAAGCTATATGCTGCGTATTTATTTTCTGATTTCCTGCCACATTTTTTGTGGACAATGCAGTGTGCACTCATTGTGTAAATGACTGGAGCACAATGCATTATCTATCTGTCATATCTGGCGATTAGTAGTGCATTATCAAACAAGAATTGAGTACACTGTTAGTATTAAAGCCTAAAACATGCAATAGTATGACATTGCCTCCTTTCTGAGCAGAGGCAAACTATTAATTTGTACTATGGTATGTATGTCCATTGGAAGTAGAGTTTGATTCTTTCACCTAACAAACTAAATTGACTAGGATATTGAATAACTCCAGAAATGGAAAATTATTTATTGCATTGGTTTAAATTATGAGAATGGATCGCTTAAGACAATCTTAATCTTAGCCCTTGATTGTTATTAGGAAACATGGGAATCTTATTCTAAAGCAAAAATCATTTTTTTTTAAATTGCCAGGGAAAAGTTTCTATGTAGCATATAATGCATAATAGAATTAAACTAGTATCCACATTCTGAGCCCATTATTTGTATGGTAGAAGTGCAAGTGAGTGCTATAGTGCTTTTTGTTTTTTTGGTGTAGAAAGTTAATAAGAAAGCCTTGCTCACTTAATTAGAGTGGCTCATGCATTTCAGCTGGCACTGTGATGTGAGCAAGTTGCCCATTTTTTCCTATTGTATGTAAATATTTCCCTGTTCTGAGTGTTTCAATATAATTGGTTATGTAATTTTTTTAGTTATACATCCCAAGAATACATTTGGGGATAAACCCATTATATGCCATTATACTGTAATGATGTAATTACAAGACAGATATGCAAGTCATTTGCATATCTGCAAATATATTTCAATAGTGCATGGGTTTATATCAACTACATGACAACAGAGAAAATAAATTTTTGTTTATTCCTGAACAAAGTAACCATTATTAATGGAAAAATTAACCTCGCCGTTCCAACTTCCTGAGCAGCAAATGTGATTCTGGTGCTGGTTACTTGGACAGGGCCCTGGTGTTTCACTAATATTGGAGAATTGTGGATGTGGATACTCACCTCATGGCATTCCTACCCTTCTGACACAAGCTCGTTGGTACAGCAACCCATTAGGCAACCTACTGGACTAATAACACTAGTTTTGTTTATGTATAGCACAATTGTAGATTTTAATTTTTGAGTGATACAGCACTGACAATTAAGCATTTACACTGAGTGGCATAGCAGGATCGACTCTTTCCAGTTGCTCAAAGTCCAGAGCTTGAATTCTATTTAAAAATAACTCTTTTCAACTTAGAAGCATGCAGACCAGCACCATGATAAAGCTGTACATATGGCCAGTTACCACCAACATGGACAGACTCATCATGGGGCCATAATTCTATCTGCAAGTCTGTCAAAATTAATTGGAGTTTCATTCGTGTTCCCAGTTACACTTTCCATGCTCCTTTTGGATGTCTCCTTCTGATAGCTAGATGTTGTCTGTTCCACTGTTGTCTAGATAGAATCATAGAATCATAGAAGTTACAACATGGAAACAGGCCCTTCGGCCCAACATGTCCATGTCGCCCAGTTTATACCACTCAGCTAGTCCCAATTGCCTGCACTTGGCCCATATCCCTCTCTTCCCATCTTACCTATGTAACTGTCCAAATGCTTTTTAAAAGACAAAATTGTACCCGCCTCTACTACTGCCTCTGGCAGCTCGTTCCAGACACTCACCACCCTTTGAGTGAAAAAAATGCCCCTCTGGACCCTTTTGTATCTCTCCCCTCTCGCCTTAAATCTATGCCCCCTCGTTATCGACTCCCCTACCTTTGGGAAAAGATTTTGACTATCTACCTTATCTATGCCCCTCATTATTTTATAGACTTCTATAAGATCACCCCTTAACCTCCTACTCTCCAGGGAAAAAAGTCCCAGTCTGTCTAACCTCTCCCTATAAGTCAAACCATCAAGTCCCGGTAGCATCCTAGTAAATCTTTACTGCACTCTTTCTAGTTTAATAATATCCTTTCTATAATAGGGTGACCAGAACTGTACACAGTACTCCAAGTGTGGTCTCACCAATGCCCTGTACAACTTCAACAAGACATCCCAACTCCTGCATTCAATGTTCTGACCAATGAAACCAAGCATGCCGAATGCCTTCTTCACCACCCTATCCACCTGTGACTCCACTTTCAAGGAGCTATGAACCTGTACTCCTAGATCTCTTTGTTCTATAACTCTCCCCAACGCCCTACCATTAACGGAGTAGGTCCTGGCCCGATTCGATCTACCAAAATGCATCACTTCACATTTATCTAAATTGAACTCCATCTGCCATTCATCGGCCCACTGGCCCAATTTATCAAGATCCCTTTGCAATCCTAGATAACCACCTTCACTGTCCACAATGCCACCAATCTTGGTGTTATCTGC
This sequence comes from Heptranchias perlo, assembly GCF_035084215.1. NCBI lineage: Eukaryota > Metazoa > Chordata > Chondrichthyes > Hexanchiformes > Hexanchidae > Heptranchias > Heptranchias perlo. The sequence continues at coordinate 38,403,493 of NC_090336.1, forward strand.
AAACTTACTAACCATGCCTCCTAAATTTTCATCCAAATCATTAATATAAATAACAAATAACAGCGGACCCAGCACCGATCCCTGAGGCACACCGCTGGACACAGGCATCCAGTTTGAAAAACAACCCTCTACAACCACCCTCTGTCTTCTGTCGTCAAGCCAATTTTGTATCCAATTGGCTACCTCACCTTGGATCCCATGAGATTTAACCTTATGTAACAACCTACCATGTGGTACCTTGTCAAAGGCTTTGCTGAAGTCCATGTAGACCACGTCTACTGCACAGCCCTCATCTATCTTCTTGGTTACCCCTTCAACAAACTCAATCAAATTCGTGAGACATGATTTTCCTCTCACAAAACCATGCTGACTGTTCCTAATTAGTCCCTGCCTCTCCAAATGCCTGTAGATCCTGTCCCTCAGAATACCCTCTAACAACTTACCCACTACAGATGTCAGGCTCACCGGTCTGTAGTTCCCAGGCTTTTCCCTGCCGCCCTTCTTAAACAAAGGCACAACATTTGCCACCTTCCAATCTTCAGGCACCTCACCTGTAGCGGTGGATGATTGAAATATCTCTGCTAGGGGACCCGCAATTTCCTCCCTAACCTCCCATAACATCCTGGGATACATTTCATCAGGTCCCGGAGATTTATCTACCTTAAGACTTCCAGCACCTCCCTCTCTGTAATATGTACACTCCTCAAGACATCACTATTTATTTCCCCAAGTTCCCTAACATCCATGCCTTTCTCAACCGTAAATACCGATGTGAAATATTCATTCAGGATCTCACCCATCTCTTGTGGTTCTGCACATAGATGACCTTGTTGATCCTTAAGAGGCCCTACTCTCTCCCTAGTTACTCTTTTGCCCTTTATGTATTTGTAGAAGCTCTTTGGATTCTCCTTTGCCTTATCTGCCAAAGCAATCTCATGTCCCCTTTTTGCCCTCCTGATTTCTCTCTTAACTCTACTCCGGCAATCTCGATACTCTTCAAGGGATCCACTTGATCCCAGCTGCCTATGCATGTCATATGCCTCCTTCTTCTTTTTGAATGGGCCTCAATCTCCCGAGTCATCCAAGGTTCCCTACTTCTACCAGCCTTGCCCTTCACTTTATAAGGAATGTGCTTACCCTGAACCCTGGTTAGCACACTTTTGAAAGCCTCCCACTTACCAGACGTCCCTTTGCCTGCCAACAGACTCTCCCAATCAACTTCTGAAAGTTCCTGTCTAATACCATCAAAATTGGCCTTTCCCCAATTTAGAATTTTAACTTTTGGGCCAGACCTATCCTTCTCCATAGCTATCTTAAAACTAATGGAATTATGATCACTGGTCCCAAAGTGATCCCTCACTAACACTTCTGTCACCTGCCCTTCCTTATTTCCCAAGAGGAGGTCAAGTTTTGCCCCCTCTAGATGTGTACACTGTTCCTTTTCATAAATTTAAGCTTCCAGGTTGAATTGACTTTTGCACCCATACTAGATTAATTTCTGTGGTATGTGCTATTGAATTCTTAATGCTAACTACTCTCCCTGACACTGTCATCTAGTCCAGCAGCAGCTTTTCTAATTCACATTCCTTGACCTTATTTGTGTAAGGGTTGTTGGTGAACTCTGTCCTTTTCCTCAATGAGATACAAAACTCACTTATTTTGAGCTTGTATCTATTCCCTTTTTCTTGATTTTTCTCTAGCTGGTGACTGCAGGTATTCTGGAATATATTACCCGAAAGAAATACCTTCAAGTGTAGTTTTAAGTTTAAATTTTAAAAATGCATGTAATGCACAGCTGGGTTCTGGAACTGATTTTTTTTTCCCTTTCCCACTGTAACATAAAGTGCTTTATATATGAAATATTATGATAGTCTTGAAATAATGGGCCTTTCTTGAGCTCAATTTATTTTTTGCGCCGTGACTTGCTAGAAGTGCGAGCTTATAACAGCGTGGAGAGGGCAACAGGGCATCAGGGACCTTAGTGAATAGCGGGACCAATAGTGTATCCCCATAACCAATGAGATTTAAGGATTGAGAAAGAAACTGAGGAACGACAGAGAAGAAGGGTGAATTCGAGTTAAATCAGGTACAGAAAGATAAATAGAGAGGGAAAGATTAGATTTAGAGAAAAAAACTAAGAAATAAATTTAAAATTAGAATGTTTTTAAATCTCTAACAACAATTGACTACATGCAGGGGCAAAGAGGTTGATTGGAATTGCATTAACAATTATCACGTCGCTAAAAAGGTACTTGCGCTGTTAAGTTCCAGCCCTAACTTTCTGTGGCGAGTTTAAAGGACAATTAATGCGCAAATCCAGCAAGTTCTTAAAAATAGCAGGGAGGCTAAGGGTGAGATTCCGTTTGTGTGAAGCAAACGGCAGTAAATTGACCAGCAAGTTCTGGAGATTCGCAACTCACGGCGTATCTCTTAATCCCCTGAACTTACAGGCCGATTTGCACATTAATAACGGGGTGGGGGGGGGAAGTCATTAACATGCTGTTATTTTCCCAGCAAGATCCGACCCATTATTTCACATACTTCATTCACATCTTTTTAATCGAGTGGTTAAATTGGAGGTATGTGGACTGACTGGTTTAAGAAGTAATCAAGATTGCATTGGATAAGGCAAGTTTGTTATCCAAGAGGAAAGAGTCACCGTAGTGTGACTTAAATTTTTTTATAAATTGACGAATTACGCATTTTTAGAGCAAATTAGAGGCTTGGAGATTGTCACTATTGCTGCATTAAGTGCATAACAGAATTATATAGAATTTTGCAGCACAAAAATAGGCCATTTGGCCCAACAGGTCTATGCCATTGTTTATGCTCCACACCAGCCTCCTCCCACCTTACTTTATCTCCCCCTATTAACATATCCTTCTATTCTTTCCTCATGTACTTGTCTAGCTTCCCCTTAAATGCATCAATGCTAATTGCCTCAAACTGCCAAATTCAAGAAAGGAGGGAAGGGAACTATAGGCTAGTTAGTATGACATCTGTAGTAGGAAAAATGCTAGAATCTATTAGTAAGAACGTAGTAACCGGGCAGGTAGAAAATCATAATATAATTAGGCAGAATCAACACTGTTTTATGAAAGGGAAATCATGTTTGACAATTCTGAGTTTTTGAGGGTTTAATTAGCAGGATGGATGTAGTATATTTGGATTTTCAAAAGGCATTCGATAAGGTGCCACACAAGAGGTTGTTACACAAGATTTGGACTCATGGTATTGGAGGTAATATATTCGCATGGATTGGGGATTGGTTAACAGACAGAAAACAGAGTAGGAATAAACGGGTCATTTTGGGGTTGGCAGATTGTAACTAATGGGGTGCCGCAAGGATCAGTGCTCGGGGCCTCAGGTGTTTACAATATATATCAATGACTTAGATGAGGGGACTGAGTATAATGTATCTAAGTTTGCTGACTATACAAAGCTATCTCCAAGCCTCTAATTTGCTCTAAAAATGCGTAATTCGTCAATTTATAAAAAAAATTTAAGTCAAACGAAGGAGGAAGCCTCCGAAAGCTTGTAGACTTCAAATAAAAATTGTTGGACTATAACTTGGTGTTGTAAAATTGTTTACAATTGTCAACCCCAGTCCATCACCGGCATCTCCACATCATACAAAGCTAGGTAGGAAAGTAAGCTGTGAGGAGGATGCAAAGAGGCAAGGGGATATAGATAGATAGATTAAATGAGTGGGCAAGAAGGTGGCAGATGAAGTATAATGTGGGGAAATGTGAAATTATCCATTTTGGTAGGAAGAATAGAAAAGCAGAATATTTTTTAAAAGGTGAGAGACTAAGAAATGTTGGTCAGAGGGATTTGAGTACACGAAACACAGAAAGTTAACATGCAGGGTACAGCAAGCAATTAGGAAGGCAAATGGTATGATAGCCTTTATTGCAAGGGGCATGGAGTATAAAAGTAAGGAGGTCATGCTGCAATTATACAGGGCTCTGGTGAGACCACACCTAGATTACTGTGTTCAGTTTTGGTTTCCTTACCTAAGGAAGGATATACTTGCCTTAAAGGGGATGCAATGAAGGTTCACTGGATTGATTCCTGGGATGATAGGTTGTGCTATGAGGAGAGATTGAGTAGAATAAGCTTCTATCCTTTGGAGTTTAGAAGATTGAGAGGTGATCTCATTGAAACGTATAAAATTCTTAGAGGGCTTGATAGGGTAGATGCTGAGAGGCTGTTTCCCCTGACTCGAGAGTCTAGAACTAGCGGGCATAGTCTCAAGATAAGGGGTCATCCATTTAGGACTGAGATGAGGAAAGATTTCTTCACTTAGGGTTGTGAATCTTTTGGAATATTCTACCACAGAGGACTGTGGATGCTCAGTTGTTGAGTATATTCAAGACTGAGATCGATAGATTTTTAGACACTAAGGGAATCCAGGGATATGGGGATAGGGCGAGAAAGTGGAGTTGAGGTAAAAGATTGGCCATAATCTTAGTGAATGACGGAGCAGACTCAAGGGGCAGTTCAAAATTTTAAAGACCTCTATCAAGTCACCTCTCAGTCTTCCCTTCTAGAGAAACGGGCCCCAGCCTGTTCAGTCTTTCCTGATAGTTGTATTCTCTCAGTTCTGGTGTCATCTTTGTAAATCTTTTTTGCACTTTCTCCAGTACTTCTATATCCTTTTTGTTATATGGAGACCAGAACTGTGTACAGTACTCCCCAAGTGTGGTCTAACCAAGGTTCTATATAAATTTAATTTAACTTCTCTGTTTTTGAATTCTATGTCTAGAAATGAATCCCAGTGCTTTGCTTGCACTTTTTATGACTTTATTAACCTGCGTTGCTACTTTTAATGATTTGCGAATCTGTACCCCTGGATCCCTTTGCATCTCTACCCCATTAGACTCTTATTTCCAAGGAGTAGGTGGCCTTATTTTTCCTACCAAAATGCACCACCTCATTTATCTATATTGAAATTCATTTGCCATTTGCACGCCCATTCTGCAAGTTTGTTAATGTCTTGTATTTTGTCACATTCTTCCTCAGTACTAAATATACCCCCCCAATTTGGTGTCATCCACACATTTTGATATTGTACTTCCGATTCCCCTGTCCAAATCATTTATACAAAGGAAGTAACCTTCCTTAGTTGAAGACTTCAGTATTGTCTATTCTGGTGTCTACAAGGATTTCAAGTTGTAAGCTATTTTTCTGTCTACTATTACTACATTTGGAAAAGGCTATTATGTCTACAATGGAGTTTTATGGGATGAATTTATGAACCAAAATGCAGTTCTTGAAGACATATTCAAAGTTGAATATCCTAGTTGATAATTTCCCATTCCTCCACCTGCTATTTTTTTGCAGCACGATGGTGCTCAGCAGCTATGTTAATACGTTGGATCTGTCAATAATCGCATACAATTATTGAATGATCATTAATCCGTCTGAATTTAAGATTAAAAAAGATAATCTCCCTCGCCCTTCTATCTCTCCCCCTCATGTCCCCAGAATTATAAATTCTAAAATTAGAGTTAACATCTCCAGGTTTTGCAGAGCTTAACATTGGTACACTGCTGTTCTGGTGGTGATCATCTGTTTTCAGTTTGGAACAGAGAGCACTGATGTTACCTGCTGTGAAATTGTATTTTCTTTGGAACAGAGAATACTAAGAGGAGATCTGATAGAGGTCTGTACAATTCCGAAGGGTTTTGATAGGGTAGTGGTGGAGAAACTGTTTATACTTGTAGGTGAATCCAGAACAAGGGGGCATAAATATAAAATGGCCACAAACAGATCAAATAGAGAATTTAGGTGGAATTTCTTCACCGAGTGTGGAGCTCGCTGCCACGTGGAGTGGTTGAAGCAGATAGCATTAAAGCATTTAAGGAGAGGCTTGATGCATACGTGACATGGGGAGGGAATAAAGGGATACAGGGAGTGGGGTAGGAGGAGGCTTGTGTGAATGTGAACATCAGCATGAACCAGTTGGGCCAAATGGCCTGTTTCTGTGCTATAGATTCTATGTAAACGGCCCAATAATACACTTTCATTCCATCTAGCAGCATAGCAAAGAACTGATCAAATTAATGCTCATGCATCTGTGAGACTGAAACTCTAAAACCTGTAGTTGAGAAGCTACCTAGACAATTTAGTAATCTCCCCCATAATTTAAATTAACTTTTAAAAACATATAATTCCTGCTTGGCTGTTTTAAGTTATGAAAATTCCTTGTATCTCGTCTTCAATATGTGCGCCATGTGTGAGGGAAGAAAAGAGCTAATTTATAGCATGAATGTCACTGATTGCTAACTATACAAAGTTGCTTTTTCCTTTGCTCTAACTAGAAATGTTTGTTTATTATTGTTAAACACAAATTTGACACTTTTTCTCATGGGTATAAAATTTCATCCCATCTTGCTGAAAATTTGCTTTTTGTGTGTTTTTTTAGGGCAGCTCAACAAGTCCCATCACCTGAAGCTTCAGTTAATGGCCCTGCATGATTAATTCTTTCTGCTGTTGTCTACTCCAGCCTGAGCAGCTACTATCCAGGGGTATCAGTGGGGTTCACTGGAGGCACTGGGCCTAGGCCTGTCAAAGCCAGTCACTGCTGCACTAAATTCACATGGGATCAGGACCAGCAATATTCTTATCAGATTTTTTAAGATGGATGTGCAAAGAAGAGTTTGAATGAAATGTATAAATGAGGGTATTACATGTTGGCAGATACAAAGAACTCTTGCGTGCATTTGTATCAAATACATGTTCTTATAAACAGGATGATCAGTCCATTAAATATCTTGCCACTCACATGATAATTAGTATTGTTGCCATAGTTAAATGGTTATAAGAGTAGAGTATTTTATAAAAATGTGTATACTTAAACCTGACGTATATAATTGAAGTATACCAATTGGAGCACATAGTGTGACCAAAGTGTTTAGAAGTTTTCATACTTTTTTTCATCTTGTATAAAATTTTAACTTTCAGTGTTTCTTCCAAGTGGGCAGAGTAAATTGTAGAAGTGAAATGCAAATGTAAAAGTGTTATTTTGATCGAGTTGCCTATATTAAACCAATTGCTAGATAAAAATCTAATTGTAAATGTTCAACAGTGGCTCTTTGCTTCAGGTTTTATTTGTAAACATTTCTTGAATTCGAGAACATTGGTATTGAAAGCTCTTTGATACGGAGTTTAAACATATTTGTTACTGAGGACTAGTTGGTCATTTGATATGTCACTGAACAGCCATAAGCTTGTTCATCCCTCTGTATATTACATTTTCAGACCAAGAAATTGTTGAAAGCAAAGGTGAAGATCACTGAAGATTAGCCTTGAATTGCATGTGGCTTGTGTGTGTTTCTCTTTGCTAAAGGTCTGCATCAGTACATTGCCTGAATGGTTTAAACCAATCTTATTTTTACTGTTTTTTAAAATTCTGTTGAACCAACTAACTGATTTGTTTTTAACATGCCCCCTTTATTTCAGTTGCCAGGTCAATAGAACTTAATCAGGGTGAACTGATAACTGAGCACTTAATGTAACAGTTGGCTAAAAGTGGCTCTGTTGGCATAAACTTCTAAGGAGTGGAGGAGAGCCCTACTTTGCTAAAGTATGACAACAACTAGAGAGGTTAACTCTAGCTTTTAAATTCAGGGATTTAAAAAGTGTTAATGACAGGTTGACCCTTATTCATTGGGATCTTACTGTACTGTTAATGGAAGTGGCAGCTAGTATTGGGTTAAGCTAAGGCAGTTTTGACAAAGTGCCTATGGTACTGGTTTAAGTCAGAAAAGAGATGATGGTAATGCATGATGAATTTGTGGAAGAATCCTTTCACATTAGAAAATAGTGTCTGTTCCACGAAAGTAAAATGAGATGTGCACTCACCTGTTTGTGTGGCCTGTTCTTTGCAGCATCTGCAGTAACTATATTGTCGGACTCTTCAAGCACCTTAACACATTCAAAGCCTATGGAATATTTTTTGTCAACTTCATCACTGGTTTAAACAAAAATGACAGCTTGGGTTTAGAGTTCTACACATAATGTATTTGAAAACCTAGTCATCAAACCAAGCAATGCAATTTTCTGTGATCTTCCTAACTGCTTTGGGGCACTGAAATCCAAATTCAGTTGTCAATGTTTGATTCACCACTTAAACTTCTGAAACAGCTGATCACAAATACTTGAAGGCTGGGATGTTGAGGCATCCCTATCAGTGTAGCAATCATTTAAAACTGTGGTAGGATTACAGAATACAATTTTTTTTTAAGTGTTCTAAAAGATGGGAGGGGAGGAAATGTTTCCAAACCAAAACATTGGGAATAGCAATGTTGTTTGGTTGTGGCTGCCAAATAGGAGAAAATAATCTGTTCTGCTGTCTTGACAATCTTCATTTGCATTGTTTGTATGTTTAGTTGCATGAAAACATGGCAACTTTTTTTTAATACTGCGCTAGGATGGACATTAACCATGCAAGCAAGTACAAAATGTAAAAAGTATTGGCTTCTTACTGTCAGATTATTCTGGTTGTATGATACATTTTTCATTTGTCCTATTTCAGATGTACGTCCAATATACAATGTAAATATACCTTGTTAAAATTAATATGCCATTAGTTAAAGTTTGCAATAAAGTGAATTGCTTAAGTTGTACAAAAGTGAATTGTTTAAGTTATACGAGCATGGTGACCCAATAATTATTAAAATCCCATGTCCAGTGGAACAAATTATTGCCATATCCTTCCTCAATGCTTGGAAATGGGAAAACAAACTCGCCCATAATTGACTTGCCAACACTGTTCTTGAGCTTAATATTTGAAATCTATCCACAAAAGTAGTTGCGATCTTTGGGAACCTGTCTTTTTAAAAAAAAAACTAATCAAACACTATAAAGTGAACTGAAGCAATTTTTAGTAAGGTGCCCCTTTTTAAAAGATGTATAATGGTTTGATTAAAATGTTGGGTTGCTGAATAAAAAGGGTTGCTTACAAATTGCTTTGAACTGCTTTACTTTTTAAAAAAAAAATGGGTTGCATTTGGTTGGTCAAAGGATCCTGAAAGGTTTGGTTTTCATACATACAGACCTGAGATTATCAGCAGGAAGTTCTAAGCAGTTCTCTTTATAAATCTCCACTTTTGGAGTAAGTACAGGTCCCACTGGATTGAGCTGATTATTGATTAATTAATTGGTTACATAAGTGGTGTGATTAACAGTTTTTTTTTAATTGTGGCAATTGGGCTATTGTATAAGTTAAGACAGTACAGACTTGAGCTTAATTGTGACATTAGTCTTCAGCAACGAGAGACCAGTCAAGTGTAAATAGCGATGAGTATAGAGTTTAACTTCAGTGTGAGTTTAGTCTTTGAGAGAGTGGGCCTAGTTAAATTCGATGGGTTAAATCACTTGTTGAAACAGTTTAGTTCAGTATCAGGGGACAGCAGCAGCAGCTTGTGATTGTATGAGGTCCTGGATGCTTTGAGTGTCTGGGATGACCACACTTATTGTCTGACTGCTCGAGCAAAGTTTCTGTGCTTAAGGAGCATCTGATGACACTCCATAACATTGGGAGGCTGAAGGATTCTTGTTATGCACATTCCAGGAGATGGTCATTCTGCAGGCACAGAGTTAGTAACCATTGGAGTAGCAAGAGGAGATAATAGGCAGTGCAGGCCTCCCTTAATTTGACATAAGTAATCATTACTGAATATGCATGCGACAATGACAACTCGGAGGAGGACAACGACAAAACAAAAACTGAGGAAGTAATTGCCAAATGGGTAAATGAAGTGTAGAAGCATAGTCATAACTGGGTGGGGGGGTTCCATGGTTAGGAGAATAGACTGGCACCATTGCAGCTATAACCAAGAGTCCTGAATGTTGTTTTGCCTAAGTGTAAGAATAAGAGAGATTACAGAATGGGTGCAAACTATTTTGGAGAGGGAATGGTAACAGCCAGAAGTGGCAGTTGATGTTGGAATCAATTATATTGGAGGGCGTTTCAGCAATTGAGAGATTAAAGAGCAGGACTTTGAGTGTAGTAATCTCAGGATTACTCCTAGTGCTACATGCTAATTAGAATGAGGAGTTAAATGCAAGGCTGGAGGGAAGGGTTCCAATTCATTGGACATTGGATGAGTTTGGGGGCAGGAGTGGTCTGTACAGGAAGAATGGGCTTCATATGAACAGGGAACATCCTCACTGGGCAAGTAACTAATGCTAAGGTGGATGGTATAAACTAATAGAGAAAGGGAAAATGGAGAAGCAGAAAGGCAAGGAAAATGAGGTGTTTGGAATAGTTATAAAGAACAGATCAAAAGGAGGGATTAAACGAGAAAGACCGCAAACAAAAGTTTAATGGCATCTGTAAATGCACAAAGTATTGTGACTAACATTGGTGAGCAAGAGGCACAAATTGAAATGGGTGGGGGGGGGGGGGGGGGGGTTAATGGTACAATACCATTAACAGTGATGTGGCTTGGGCTAGGGCACGACTTAGAGCTGAACGTTCCTGCTTACAAAATATTCAGATGGATAGAGTAGCAAAAAAGGGAAGGGGAATATTCCATTACAATGGGGCACGGTGCAAAAGCTGAATCTATAAAGGTAGAGTTAAGGAATAAGAAGGGAACTGTTACTCTATTGGCAGTATATTATAGACTGCTGAACAAAAGAAAGGAGATAGAAGATAGACAAATTAGAGAACAATTCAGGAACAGACATATAATAGTGGAAGATAAACTGGGGTAAAAGTAACGTAAGTGGCAAAATACAACAGAAATCTGAAAATGCTATCCATCCAAAATAAAAGCAGAAAATGCTGAAACCCAGTTCTGAAAAGATACACAATCAAAATGTCATAGCTTAGTTTTTCTCTTTAAACATGATTATTGACTTGTATTTTCAGCATTTTCTGTTTCTTTTTTAGGGATTTCAACAATGTGTTGAGGACTGCTTTCTAGATTAGTATGTTTTAGTCCAACAAGGAAAGAGACAATGCCAGATCCAGTTTTAGGAAAGAAAGTGGGACATGTAGGTAAGTGTATGTGGAACATCTAGAAAACAGCAACAATAACAGGTTAGGGTCAAAATGAAAAGTGAAAAGGAGAAGTCAAAGATAGATACTTGGGAGAAGCAAATTCTAATGAGAAAAAGGGAACTAGCCCAGAAAAATTGGCAAATGAGACCATGCACAAACACTAGACATATTTCTGTAAGAAGAAAAAAGGTAGTGCAGCATTTTTTTGGTGTTCCTTGTATTTGTACAGAAATTAAAATGAGACAGGCATATGATAAACTTAGGGCTAATTCAAAAGAAAATGAGCAGAAGATAGTGGGGAAGCAAAAATAATTAGAAACCATGAAGACTGGCAAGGAACAAAGGAATATGGTAAATGATTTCATAATAAAGTAAAAGAAGGAAGGGTAGGCTCAAAGAGGTGAAAAAGGAAATCCGATGGAAGATGAGGGATGTCCGATACTAAATGAGGACACAATGGGTTGGGGGTAACATTTAGCATGGATAGAGGATTGGTTAATGGACAGAAAATAAAGAGTAGGGATAAACGGGTCGCTTTCAGGCTGGCAGGCTGTAACTAGTGGGGTGTCTCAAGGATCGGTGCTTGGGCCTCAGCTATTTACAATCTATATTAATGACTTAGATGAAGGGACTGAGTGTAATGTATCCAAGTTTGCTGATGATACAAAGCTAGGTGGGAAAGTAAGCTGTGAGGAGGACACAGAGTCTGCAAAGGGATATAGACAGGTTAAGTGAGTGGACAAGAAGGTGGCAGATGGAGTATAATGTGGGGAAATGTGAGGTTATTCACTTTGGTAGGAAGAATAGAAAAACAATATTTTTTTAGATGGTGAGAAACTATTAAATGTTGGTGTTCAGAGAGACTTGGGTGTCCTCGGACAAGAAACACAAAAAGTTAGCATGCAGGTACAGCAAGCTGTTAGGAAAGCAAGGCGGTTGGAATACAAAAGAAAGTCTTACTACAGTTGTTACAGGGCTTTGTGAGACCTCACCTGGAGTACTGTGTACAGTTTTGGTCACCTTATCTAAGGAAGGATATACTCGCCTTAGAGGCGATGCAGCAAAGGTTCACTAGATTATTTCCTGGGATGAGAGGGTTGTCCTATGAAGAGAGGTTGAGTAGAATGGGCCTATACTGTCTGGAGTTTAGAAGAATGAGAGGTAATCTCATTGAAACATAAAAGATTGAGGGGGCTTGACAGGGTAGATGCTGAGAGGTTGTTTCCCATGACTGGAGAGTCTAGAACTAGGGCTATAGTCGCAGGATATGGGGTCGGCCATTTAAGACTGAGATGAGGAATTTCTTCACAGGGTTGTGAATCTTTGGAATTCTCTACCTCAGAGGGCTGTGGATGCTGAATCATTGAATATATTCAAGGCTGAGATAGACAGATTTCTGGACCCTAGGGATATGGGGATTGGGCAGCAAAGTAGAATTGAGGTCGAAGATCAGCCATGATCTGATTGGCGGAGCAGGCTCGAGGGGCCATGTGGCCTGATGTTAGGTTCTTGCCTCAATTTTCAAAGCAGTGTGTGATTGTGGGAACACAAGTATACAACAGGAGAAAGTTGAGCAATTAGATAGGGTAATTATAGATGAGAAGTAGTACTAAAGAAAATGGTGGAAAAGGCGTGTACCTTCTGGAATGCTCTGAGTCAGAGAAGCTTTGACCAGAATTTTTCAAACATCCTTGGATATGGAAGTTGTCAAAGGATGGAGGGTTGCCAATGTGACACCTCTGGTCCAAAAGGGATAAAGGATTAAAACGGATAATTATAGACCAGTCTGACTAATATCTGTAGTGAGTAAGCTTCTAGCGACCATAATAAATGATAAAATTGATACTCACCTAGAAAGACTTGGGCTAATTAAGGACAGGCATTGTGGATTTGTAAAAGGCAAATACTACCCGACTATGTTCTTTTTGAGGAAATAAGAATATATAAAGGAAATGCAGTGGATGTGGTATATATGAATTTTGAAATCACATTTAATGAGGCGTCGCATAGAGGTTTGTTAATAGGATGAGCCTTAGGGGCTTAATTCCATTAACTTGTCTTTCTGAAGTCTTATCAGTCCTTCTTGCTCTTTGCCAATCTACCTACTTTTGTTTTAGAATCATAGGTTACAGAATGGAAGGAGGCCATTCGGCCCATCGAGTTCGTGCCGGCTCTATGCATGAGCAATCCAGCTAGTCCCACTCCCCCGCCCTATCTCCGTAACCCTGCACGTTTTTTCGTTTCAAGTACTTATCCAGTTCCCTTTTGAAGGCTATGATTGAATCTGCCTCCACCACTCCCTCGGGCAGTGCATTCCAGATCCTAACCACTCGGCGTGTAAAAAAAAAAAAAAATTTTTCCTCATGTCACCTTTGGTTCTTCTGCCAATCACCGTAAATCTATGCCCTCTAGTTCTTGATCCTTCTGACAATGTGAACAGTTTCTCTCTATCTACTGTCTAGACTCTTCAGGATTTTGAACACCTCTATCAAATCTCCTCTCAATGTTCTCTGTTCCAAGGAGAACAATCCCAGCTTCTCCATTCTATCCACGTAATTTAAGTCCCTCATCCCTGGAACCATTCTAGTAAATATGCTCTGCACCCTTTCCAAGGCCTTCACATCCTTCCTAAAGTGTGGTGCCCAGAACTGGACACAATACTCCAGTTGTGGCCGAACCAGTGTTTTATAAAGGTTCATTATGACTTCCTTGCTTTTGTACTCTGCCTCTATTTATAAAGCCTAGGATCTCTATGCTTTTTTAACTGCTTTCTCAACCTGCCCTGCCACCTTCAACGATTTTATGCACATACACCCCCAGCTCCTTCTGTTCCTCGACCCCTTTTTAGAATTGTACCCTCTAGTTTATATTGCATCACCTCGCCTTTTTCCGCGTTAAGCTTCATCTGCCACGTGTCCGCCCATGCCACCAGACTGTATATCCTCTTGAAGTCTATCGTTATTATCCTCCACTATTCACCACCCTTCCAAGTTTTGTGTCATCTGCAAATTTTGAAATTGTGCCCAGTACTTCCAAGTCATTAATATATATCAAGAGAAGCAGCAGCGACCTTGGGGAACACCACTGCACACCTCCCTCCAGTCTGAAAAACAACAGCTCACCACTACTCTGTTTCCTGTCATTTAGCCAATTCTGTATCCATATTGCTACTGCCCCCTTTATCCCATGGGCTGCAATCTTAATAGCAAGCCCACCATGTGGCATTTTATCAAACACCTTTTGCAAGTCCATATACACCACTTCAACTGCATTGCCCTCATCTACCCTCTTCCCTCATCAAAAAACTATCAAGTTGGTTCAACATGATTTGCCTTTAACATATCTGTGCTGGCTTTCCTTAATCAATCCACATTCATCCAAGTAACTTAATTCTGTCCTGGATTATTGTTTCCAAAAGTTTCCCCACCAGCAAATTTCAAGATTGTATTCCCTATACCCAAGTCCATTTTCCTAGAACAAAAGCGGACCTCCGAGGGTACACCACTTCTAACCCTTCTCCAATCTGAGCAACACCTATTTACTGTTGTTTCCTGTCCATCAACCAATTTCCTATCCATGATGTTACATTTCTTTGTATACACCTGATTTTTTTTTTCTAAAGCCTCTTGCATGCCTCCTGAAAATCCATATATACCACATTCCTTTATCTATCCAATTGATCACTTCTTCAAACAAAAAACTCAAAGGCAAGTCACATTTGACAAATTTAACATTCACACTGGCTATCCTTGATTAACCCATGCATTTCAAATGCTCACTAATTTTATCTTGAATTATGGATTCTAAACATTACTTGGTTTATCATTTTCCTTTCTTGAACAAAGGCTACCTTCCAGTCCAGCAGTGCAATTTGCAAAGTTGAAGAATGGAAAGTTGTGTCCAGAGCCTCTGCTATCTCACCACCTGACTTTTGCAACAGGTTGGGAAGCATGACATCAGAGCCTAATGACTTATCCATCCTTAGTTCTACTGTTTTTTTCAGAGAACTTTTATCTATATACCACTTTTTGCATCCTTGGAACCTTTCAAAGCGCTTCACACCAAATTAAGTACTTTTGAAGTGAACTCACAGTTGTAATGTAGGAAAAGGTGTTGTTCATAGCAAGGTCCCAGAAATGATAGATAAATGGTTGGATTTTTTTTTACTATTTCCTTTTACCTGCTAGCCTTTTTTCATATACTCTTAAACCTTCTGTTGCAAGTTTAGGGTCAATCTTAGATATTCTCAGCTACAGTAGTGATCTCGGCATCTTGCTTTTTGGTGTGTGCCTATGCTGCTCAGCGTCTAACTAGAAAATAATGTAAAAAAAGAAAAATACTGCGGATGATGGGAGCACTCAGCAGGTCAGGCAGCATCTGTGGAGAGAGAAACGTTTAACATTTCAGGTCAATAACGTAACCTGGTTATTGTGCTTCAAACTTTTTGAAGGCAAACTGAGAAACACCTGGTAAGATAAAGCCAGATATGAATAGTTAAGCTGCTTTATTTCACAGACAAGTGAATGTATAAGTTCCACTTGGCTCAATCTCAGTAGTAAGGGATAAGACCATGGAGGTATTTGAACAGGTGAGAATTTTAAAATCAAGGTGTTGCCAGACCTCACCTCCAGGGAGTCAGTGTAGGTCAGTGAGCATGGGTGATGGGTGAATGGCACTTGGTGCGAGTTAGGATAAGCTCAGGTTTATGGAGGCCATCCCGGAGAGCATCGGAATAGTTGAGTCTGGAAGTAACAAAGGCATAGATGAGCTGAAGCAGGGGTGGGCGAGCAATGTTAGAGGTGGAAGTAGATTGCTTCGAGTAGTTGCGAGGTCTAGAACAAGGAGCCATAGATAATTAAATAAAGATTTAGGATAGAATGCAGCAGAAACTTTTTTTTTTAAAAAGAACAGAGGTTTGAGAGGCTGTGGAATTCACTGCCAAAATTAATATTTGAATCAGTGACCATATCAACATTTAAGAATTTGTTGAAGGAAAGAGGAATAAAAGGAGTTCCAAAGAGCAGAACTAAAGCAGCTGAAGGCTGTGGCACTAATGGGTGGGAGCAAAAGTGGGGCATGGTATAGAAAATGTTCAGGTCAGAGAAATGGAGCATTTGAAGGGGATAAAGGAGATTGCAGACATAGGGTGAGGCAAGACCATAGAGACCAAGATTTTGAATTGAATGCATTGGGAGACATTATAGGTCAGTGAGGCGAGGTGAGCAGAACAGGATACATGCAGCAGTGTTTTAGTTAGACAAGTTAGAGTTTATGCAGCATGGAAGATGTGAGGTCAGTAATGAGAGCACCAAGGTAGACAAGTCTCCAGGTAACAAAGGCATGTATAAGAAGTTTCAATGGTAGAGAGGCAGAGGCAGGTAATGTAGTAGAATTAAGCAGTGTTGATGATGGATGCGATGTAGGGGTTTAAAGTCTGCTTAGAGTCTAACAGGACAAGATTGCAAATTGACTGGTTTACCCCAAGCATGTGGTCATATTGAATGCTACTTCTAGCCTCATGTAATGATAAAGTATACCAAGACATAAGTAAAATACTGCACTTGCTGGAAAGTTACATTATTGTTTATAATGGCAACTGCTAATGCTTCAGTAGATGACAATTTCAACTCATTTAGTGGTGTAAGATTAAACCAACTGCATATTTCCAATTAATATACATTTTTAATAAACTCTGAAGAACAACAGACAATTATCAAAGCACTTACAAGTGGACGATCTGCACTGAATGCTGCAGAATGTACGACAGACATACTTCAAAAACATAAGCACTGAGTTTAACTAAGCTCACAGTGGGGGAACTTTGGGTATATGATAACCACACAAGATATGATTTTGCTAGCCTTTCTGAACTTAAACATATGCACTTAGATTATGGAATGCTTTTTATGTTTAATACAGTTACAAACTTTGTACAATGTGCTGTATACCGGACACGTGCATTCTTAAAGAAGAAAGAAAGCTCAAAGTCTTTGATGCAGAGATACGTTGGTTATTATTGAGCCTTGGCAATATTGACAATAGTGACTGCACAGTCCTAGGATTCTTCATTGATCTGAAGCAAAGAATTAATTGCTGCATCCTTGTTGCCCCTCTGTGCTTCCAGCACTGAGCGGATCACTTCTCTGTCCATGTTAGGGAACATATCCTGGATGGATTTGAGATCTTCCTCACTGTACAGGCTTTGAGGAGCAGATACCTGTGTTGGTGCTGTCACTGGGATCATTCCTTGTGTGTAGACAGTTGGCACTCCTGTTAAATGAAAGAATATGGTATTTAATACAATGACATTCCAGAAATCGTGAGTAAATAAGAACTTTGGCAATGATATGGAAAATGGCTTAGCATGCGACTTTCAAGCTGTAAGCAGTGACATTTCATATTTTGGTAGGTTACCAAATGCTGAGAGAAGAATCCGTTAAAGGATGTCAGACTGGATTTGATTTACTGCATATAAGTATCTATATAAACACATGCATTGGCACTTTACTGCTATAATAATCTTGCAACACAATCTATTAATGGTGTTTTAATTGTACTGTAATATTTGAAGGCAAATTTACTTGGACAATGCCAGTCTTAGTCCAGTTTATGGGACGGGTGGCACTTTAATCAGTGTAATTTTCATCTACAGACTAGTATTCAGATACTAAATACTGAAAATCAAGTTATTGTTTTCTTAGGGTTTTCAAAGTAAATAGTAATTTTTGTCAGTGTTACACAATTTAATCTTTCCTGCTAAAAGGGCAATATGATTGTCCAAAACACAGCTTTAAGAATGCCACAATTTTATAAGTGATTCATATTAGCAGAATATATAAAGTCAGTTAATTCATGCAGGCTGGTTATTCAACTGTCATTATGACATGTAAAAGCAAGGATCTGTATTTGACTATCATAATTTTGTGGACAAGACAACTTTTAAAAAAAAAGTTAAGTGAACTTGAATTGCCTGTTTGCTATGTTAAGCCTAGAGTAAATTCCACTGTACGTGCTAGTAATCTAAAGGATACGTTGTTGAAACTAGCACCTCAACAAATCAACACACAGGAAAGGGGGGTTTCAATGGAGGTCATTATTAAACATGTCACTTTTACCTGAGAGTAAAGTTTGGAGCACAAATGTGTATTTTGATAGTTTACACCCACTGTACCAGTAAAACATAGTATCTGTAATTTATTTGCTGGTGGTGTAGATTTAGTATGCAAAGCACAACAAAATTACCAAAACCAGATTAGCTGCACTTTAAGCCATCCATCATTTACTGATATCTTGCAAACAAATGCTTATGCAACAGCCACTTAAGTACACAAGCAAATGGCATACTGAATGTGTTCATGCACAGATTTAGCCTGTGAGGAAAGGCAGTAAATATCTCAAAACTTACCCAAAGCAAAATACTCAAGCCCTGAAGTAGGTAATAAGGAAATTAAAGCAGCAAAACACCAAGGAGAAGCAACATTAATAACACATCAGAAAATTTAGAATTCAATTAGAAAGCAAGTCATACCCAGTTTTTTATATAAATAATTTACTACATGCCACAACTACCATTATCCCAAGCATTACAGATTCTAAACCTCAGCTCTGATTCTTATGAAAAGATCAAAACACTAATATTAGCCCTAAAAGCTGTGGTCTTCATTCTCTAAATGCAGTTAAAGCTGCACAAGTCAACAAATCATCAAAACAGGGAAACGAACCATTGGGGCACTGTCCAGTTAACAATTTGGCACTAGACAGGGGCTGTATTAGTTGCCACAGGCAAGAAAGCTCCAAGTGTTGGTTGAACAACACTCAATGAATGGTGGGTTATGTAATGTTAATCTGTTCAACCTCCAAATACACATGAATCAGATCAATTTAGTACAGAAAAGCAGACATTAAAATCACAGCTTCACATAGAAGCACCTGTCTTGAACAGGTTAATCAACATTGATGCTCAGCAAAAGCATTTAAGAGAAACCTACTGCATGTTAGATCATGATGTGGGCATAGCACAAGTACAGAACTGAGTCTTTAACCAATAAGAGTTCTTTGGAACTGTTCCATTGCTTGCTACCTCTGCTGTTTGAGGCACTCTTGCCCCTTTAAAAGTTAACAGATAAAATTCCTTTAGGATAGGCCTGTAATGGGTGCCGGACACAGCATGCACCCAATGGGGGAGGTCCAAGGCTGGCCCTTATTAATATTAATTGGGTGAGCTGCTGGTGCCTGTCACGCCTCCACAGGCATCTCATTTACATATGCAAGAAGTCCAATGTCTGTTTTCGGCAGCAGCTAGGGAAGCCTGAAAAATGGCTCGACCCACTATTAGGTCGGACAGAATTTTCCCCACATTTATCTCACTTCATTCAATCATTTCTGCCTCACCACCAACCTCCCCATGACTTGGACTTCATTTCAGCTCTGAAGGATTCCATTCAAGTCCCAACCCACCAACCCCTGGTACGCTTTATCTCTGTCCTTAAAGTGGAGGGCAATGGGCTGGAGCTCACCTGGCCCATATCTTGTCTGGTTGTTCATTGCCAGATCTGATTTGGTCATCAAATGCAATATCTTCCCTCAATCTCCTCATTCAAATATTCACACTATTCCAGGATTAAGCTAGAGTGTAAAACCTCCTTCACATCTTCCTCTGCTCTCCACAGCATCACCTCCAACACCAGATGAGGAACTTATAGCTTTTCTTTCGTTTCAAAGATTGAATCCACCCGTTCGGAGCCGCAGCTGCCTCTTACCCATCCCAGACGACGACGACTCTTACCTCCCCGTTCCCCCCCCCCCCCCCCCCACAAACAACATGCCCCTCATACCACTGGCCTGACCCCATATCACTGTAGCTTCTTCCCCACCTCTTACTCAGGCCCTTACAAGCTTGTTACTTTCACAAGATCAACGTTTAAGTGTCAGCCATGCCTCAGTGGTAGCAATATTGCCTCAGAGTCAGAAGATCATGGGTTCAAGCCCCATTCCATATTAATGAGCACATAATCCAGGCTGATGCTTCAGTGCAGTACTGAGGGAGTCACTCTTTGTTTTTTTTGACTAAATACACACCTGCCTCTGCTGCTACCACAGCTCATGTGCTTGCTGAAATCCTTAATTCATGCCTCTGGAATAGTTGACTCTGGAGGTGACAATGTTTTCCTGGCCAGCTTCCCATCCGCCACTGTCTGTAAACTTTAGCTCATCCAAAACTCTGCTGCCTGTAACTTATTCCACACCAAGTCACGTCACCCATCACCCGTCCTCACAGACCTACATTGATTTCCGGTCCCCAAACGACTCCAATTTAAAATTCTTATCTGCATGTTTAAATACCTTCACGGTCACACCTCTTCCCATCTCTAACCTCTTCCAGTCCTATGTTCCCCACCTAACACACTCTTCCTCGGGTTGCAGCCTTCACCGCACTCTCCTTTTTGCCAGACTGAAGGCATAATCACCAAAGAACCACACTCAAATTCCCTGCCAAGACCCATCTGCCTCTTGACCTCTGTCTCCTCCTTAAAGCTCACCTCTGACCAAGCTTTTGGTCATCCCTCCTAATATCTCCTGCTTTGGCTTGGTGTCCATTTATTTCTGAAACGCCTTGGGACATTTTTCGACTTTAAAGGCACTTAAATAAATGCAAGTTGTTGTTGTAAATGGTGCTTTTGTTTATTCAGCAAGATTGAAGTGCAGTGGGCAATCTTCAATCAATTTACCAAAAGTGACATGCAATGTTCCAAAGAGCAAGTTCATATTGCTATGCACAAAATTTTACAAAAGGAAAAATATAAGCTTATAGGAACATAGGAACAGGAGTAGGCCATTCGGCCACTCGAGCCTGCTCCGCCATTTGATAAGATAATGGCCGATCTGTGATCCAACTCCACATACCTGCCTTTGGCCCATATCCCTTAATACCTTTGATTGGCAAAAAGCTATCTATCTCAGATTTAAAATTAGCAACTGAGCTAGCATCAATTGCCGTTTGCGGAAGAGAGTTCCAAACTTCTACCATCCTTTGTGTGTAGAAGTTTTTTCTAATCTCACTCCTGAAACGCCTGGCTCTAATTTTTAGACTGTGCCCCCTACTCCTAGAATCCCCAACCAGCAGAAATAGTTTCTCTCTATCCACCCTATCTGAACCCCTTAATATCTTATAAACTTCCATCAGATCACACTTAACTTTCTAAACTCTAGAGAATACAATCCCAATTTGTGTAATCTCTCCTCGTAACTTAACCCTTGAAGTCCGGGTATCATTCTAATAAACCTACGCTGCACTCCCTCCAAGGCCAATATGTCCTTCCGAAGGTGCGGTGCCCAGAACTGCTCACAGTACTCCAGGTGCGGTCTAACCAGGGTTTTGTATAGCTGCAGCATAACTTCTGCCCCCTTGTACTCTAG
Source organism: Heptranchias perlo (assembly GCF_035084215.1). Classification (NCBI taxonomy): domain Eukaryota; kingdom Metazoa; phylum Chordata; class Chondrichthyes; order Hexanchiformes; family Hexanchidae; genus Heptranchias; species Heptranchias perlo. The sequence continues at coordinate 38,424,926 of NC_090336.1, forward strand.
TCCTCCAGATATAAAAGCCAGCATTCCATTAGCCTTATTGATTATTTTCTGCACCTGTTCATGACACTTCAATGATCTATGTACCTGAACCCCCAAGTCCCTTTGGACATCCATTGTTTTTAACTTTTTACCATTTAGAATGTACCCTGTTCTATCCTTTTTTGGTCCAAAGTGGATGACCTCACATTTGCCTACATTGAATTCCATTTGCCCATTCACCTAATCTATCAATATCCCTTTGTAATTTTATGTTTTCATTTACACTGCTTACAATGCCACCAATCTTTGTGTCATCGGCAAACTTAGATATGAGACTTTCTATGCCTTCATCTAAGTCATTAATAAATATTGTGAATCATTGAGGCCCCAAGACAGATCCCTGCGGGACTCCACTAGTCACATCCTGCCAATGTGAGTACCTACCCATTATCCCTACTCTGTCGCCTTTCGCTCAGCCAACTTCCTAACCAAGTCCGTACTTTTCCCTCGATTCCATGGGCTTCTATCTTAGCTAACAGTCTCTTATGTGGGACCTTATCAAATGCCTTCTGGAAGTCCATATAAATAACATCCATTGACATTCCCCTGTCCACTACTTTAGTCATCTCTTCAAAAAATTCAATCAGGTTTGTCAGGCAAGACCTACCTTTCACAAATTCATGCTGGCCCTCTCTGATTAACTGAAAATTTGAGGTGTTCAGTCACCATATCCTTAATTATAGACTCCAGCATTTTCCCCACAACAGACATTAGGCTAACTGCTCTATAATTCCCTGGTTTCCCTCTCCTTTCTTACAAAGCAGAGTGTAATGTGCAATTTTCCAATCTAGAGGGACATTTCCTGAATCTAGAGAAGCTTAGAATAGTGTGTTTGACATTCTTCTACTATTTTAACAGAGGTAGGTACCAGTTTATTTTAACTTTACTCTGTAAAGTTGTACCGAATCCGTACAACTATTCTTATTTTAGGATAAATTAATTTGGGCTTTAAAAGGTAGAATGATGGTAGGCTGCATAATGTTAAAAACAAACCAAATCAAGTATCAAAATCAAAGGGGGCAGGGTCATTCCACCAGACATCATAGAAAATAACTCATGCCTTCAGCACTGCATAATTTCTATATCTGCCATTGCTGCTAATTATGCATTTGTGTACTTCAGCTGTTTCTTTTACCATATAGCAATAAAATGGTGGACATTCCTGCAGTATAAGCTATGGCCAGCCCATGTTCTATTGAAAGTGCAATGGGACATCTTGTCTTGTGTCAAAGCCTTTCACCTCTTACTAGTTTTTCCACATTGGCATGCATATCTTAATGATGAGCAAAATGTCACTTACTATCTACTTTATATTAATTTTCTATGCTGAACTGACTGTTCAAATCAATCAAGAATATTTAATCTTGCAGCTGGTTTCATCACAGTGCAGTGTCCTGTAGTTTGTTTTAAATGCCTATAACTGACAGATTATGGTTTTCTGCATTGGATCCAATCACTTATCAAGTCAAGACAGTAGCTCCTAAAGTTGCAACTAAAGAATTGTGCACACTTAACAGAGATGAGCAAAGCTACTGTAGTTTGTCACCAAATTCTTTCCTGCTCTGTGCTGCTGAAACTAGTATAGCAGATTTCTGTACACAGCTCTAAGATTTTGAACAATATTAAGAAGTACAATAGGTTGGTAAGCTCCTTTTTTTTCACCCAATGTTATTTCTTGCATATTTTTAGCAACTGCAAAATTTTATTACATTTTGATTAGAAAGGTTCAGAACAGATGAAAAGGTAAAGAAAATGATAATTCAAACCAGAAATCAAATTTAACAAATAAATGGCTCATGAGCTCTAACTGGGTCCCACTAACAAATTTCAAACATTCTAAATAACAGACGGATCCTAGAAGTTGTGTAGATGCTCATATACATGGTCACTTGTAATGTTTTGGTGGGAAGAGATCCCCAAATACTGGTTTAGTAGCAGAGGGGACTTTAGCCATAGGATCATAGTTCCGACCTTAACAGATTCAATTTCATATCCTATCACGAGGCAAATTACAAAAGTTTTCACCCAGGTTACTGGATGGAGCATTGCCCAGTAATTTGACATTCTACTGATCATTCTGTTCCATAATGTACTTATAGCAAACACAGAAAACTCTAAGATTCAAACCAACTCCCAGTCCCAGTCAGGTGAAGGGGCAATAGCAGTAGAAATATAAAAACCAACAAAAAAAAAATCAGGGGGCTGGGGCAGACAAAGAGAGGAAAGAGATACAAAAAGGAAAATAATTAAGCTAACAAAATCTGAATTAACACTACAACATCCAACTAAGAACGAAAAAAAACCAAAATGGCATGTGAGTTTAAGTTTTGAATAATTACTTCCCTGTTTATCTCCTACTCCCCTGAATGCAATGGTTCATGCAGACATATCCTTCCACAAGCATTGACACTCTTTGGTACTTCTTCCATGCTTGAGTCTAATGAGTGTTGGTAGCCTATTTGGCCATGAAGAGGGGAGATCATAGCTGAGCTCCATCCTGTCCTCAACAATCAGGAGCAATAACCTTGGTATGATTCTCTTCACCTGCCAAGCCTACATTTGCTGCAGGAAATTGTCACACTCTAACTGCCTCCCAGCTGAGAAATAAATTGATAAAATATGGGGAATGAATCTGGGACCTTCTTGGTTGATAATAGTTTAGTATCATATGATCAAGTGCATTTGGCCAATGAGCCATGAGTTCCAGTTTTGAATAATTTTATGGAAACTATACTGTTCTAAGAGAAAAGCAATTAACAATTATATATTCTGTATATAGAAGTAAAGCAGTACTAGCCTGTTAACAGTTAAATTATACTTCACAGGTTTCTTTTGCAGAACCATGCATGAAACGTGCAAATAGCTCTCCTGAATGGAGATGCTGTAGGGAAAAAAAATATAAGAACCCAAACTTGAGTCAGAAATCTACATAAATGCTGAGGAATGAACCAGCATCCCAGTCAATGAGATTTTATTTGGATTAAAATTAATTTTTTATCTGAATATACTGCAGAAAGAATGCAATCAGCACAAACCTTGTGATAATATAAAGGGTAAATTTTCCAAGGCTCTGCTGCCGGTGTGAAATCTTGCTAAGTTGGAATGCAGACTGGAGAACTGGGTGCAGAGGTCATTGCATCCTATGTTGGAAGTGAGAGCCTGACAAAATTTAGCCAATTTTTGGATTTTTTATTTTGCCATTAAATCTATTGAATAATTGTATTTTTTGGCAATCTTACAAAAGGATACATCTGCTAAGTAACAGATGTAGAGATTCAGGTAAATGCAGCAGTGGTATCCAGTCTTTTGCAGTAGGACCCATCTGTTATAGCTACAGTAATAACTGCACTGCAAGGGCTCAGATTAAGGATTTATTTGAGGCTACTACCACCACTGAAAGACCTGTAACCACCAGTACTTTCGCTCTAGTGCTGTCTTGCTCAAAATGCATTATTTAAGAACAAATTGAGAACATCTGTGAGGACAAAATCTAGAGTTCTAATGGGGCATTTTTCTCACTTCCAAGTGGATACAAAATGAAAATTTAATTTATTTTCCAGAAATTCTTGTGGGTAATTAAACTGCTTCAGTGCAGTTGTGCAGAGATTTTGTGTGCTCACCATTACACTTTTTCTTAGTCAGAGCGTTAACACGGAGTACAATATTTCTGAAGGGACGAAAGACCAGCAACACCATTCCTGCCGTACAGAAATGTTAGCTGGTCAGCTAACCAACAGACTTCAGAATGTACTTGCCTATTTACACAAAGATACAAATAAACTCAAATACTACTCTATTTTAGTAACAAATGGTTACAATTATAGGATATCAACCTGGTGTTAACATACTTTACTTTCAGATACGATGCAACTACTGCATTTTTATAAGTTAATGAACTTCCAAATTAAGTGTACAAAAGCATGTAGGGGCCAGATATCCGATGTCAGTCGCTTGAGCGACTTCGGGCTTGGGAGGCATGTACTGTCAAGCATGCAGGCCTGAGGCCTACTACGCATCCTACGTGCATGTCTATATGCTGGAGCAGTGTGCAGTGCATTAGGTGCTTAGCATTTATAATGTACACTTTAAGGGAGATTTGTAAAAAAACAAAATTCTCCTCGATAGCCTTCTCTTTCCATGAGGGCCATCCTTCCTTTCTCCACCTTGCTTCTTTGGCCTTCAAAGGTCAAATAGGTTACTGTATCTCAAACTGATTTTCTGTTGAAGAAACAGTAGATCTTTAAGAGCAGCCAGCAGCACTTAAATAGCTGCTGGTGCCTGACATTTTGGCTCCTGAACCCATCAAGGATGAGGCGCAGGGAGTTTCACGAAGGTATGTCAAGCCTACCTGGGCATCGCACAGTCAGCACACGATTCATGGTGGCCCCAGTGCTGCTGCACGAGAACTGCATTATCGGCCTCATTATATCAAATTAAACAGCAGTAAAAAAATACATTTCTAATTTCAGCAATTTTGAATACATGTATTGGAAAGTTTACTTGGTATTTACATCAAAAATAAAATTGGATGGTGATTAGCAAGGAAGTAACAATCACATCTCATCTCTTTCAGCCATCCCCAACAATCAATACTATTCCATGCTTTATTTTTTTGGGTAGGGGTAAAGCAAGGAAGACCAGGAAACTCTCTCTTCACCTTGAAAGAAGAATCTGGAATGGTTTAATCATACCTGTAATAGGCACGTATCCTAGTCCCTGCTGGTAGACAGTGGGCATCAGCACTACTGGCTGTGGCTGCACCAACATGTTTGGCGGCAGTGTCTGTTCAAACACAAAAAATTAATTACAGAAGTGAAGCATTTTCCTCCCAAAAGTGAGGTTCAAAAGTCCTTTAATACATTTACTTCCCAAGTAAGCATCCATTTCCCTATTAAAAACCTAAACTGATTCAGCAACCATGGCCTTCTAGGGCAATACATTCTGCATTCGCGCAACCCTGTGCATTAAGATTTTTTTTCCTAGATTCGCTTTAAGAGTCATTCCTTATCTACCCTCCTCACTTTTAACATCTCAATCTGATTATCCCTTAACCTCTATTTCCAGGAACTATAACCCAAGTTTACCCAGTGACTCATCATAACTAAGTCCTTTATCTCAGGTAGCATCCTGGTGAATCATCGGTGAGCTCCCTGGAAGGCTAGGAGATACTTCCTGAGGTGGGGAACCTAAAATTGAGTGCAGTGCTCCACAAGGTATGACCAGCATGCTGTAACATCATCAATGGAGGGTCTCGACAAGAACTGTGCCAGATTAAACTATCATCCAAGGACTGTAGACCCAGCTTGAGAGATCAAGTCATGCCTAGTTCAAACTGATCTACGAATTGAGGCTTTGACGAAAGGTTATACGTAATAATTGTTTTTAGTATAACTTTTAGAAAACTCCTTAAATTGCAATCTGTAGTCTCGGTAAAGAAGTGAAAGTTTAATAAGTTTACATTTGTTTTCATCTTTTAATTATTCCGTTGTAAAATAACTTAAGAAATAGGAGAAGGAGTAGGCCATACAGCCCCTCAAGCCTGCTCCGCCATTCAAGATGATCATGGCTGATCTTCTACCTCAACTCCACTTTCTCATCCTATCCCCATATCCCTTGATTCCCTTAGCGTCCAAAAATCTGTCGATCTTAGTCTTGAATATACTCAACGACTGAGCATCCACAACCCTCTGGGGTAGAGAATTCCAAAGATTAACTAATTTCGATTCCAGTTTTAGTTTTATGGTGCAAGTCTTTAAATATCACATATCATTGTTCTTGTAATCTACATTTTTAATCTTAAAATGCTGTGCTAAACATAGCTCTTGAAATGTATCACCCCATTAAAACCTTAGCATCAAAACGTTTAAAATAAAAGTGAAATCCACATGTTCCACTTACCGCGTAAGACATAACTAGGTTGATCATTCCTTCTTTGTCATCACCCTGCCTCCCACTAAGGCTGTACCACTCATCCACTACTTTCCCTTCTTTTAGTGATTCGGGGACAGTTATGTGAGTCCAAGCAATTCTATCATCCATGGAAAAAGCTCGCTGCAAGTTTAAAAATACAAGTCATGTTTCAATAGAAACCGTACACTGATGCAACAACAGGCAAGTTTGAAAATAGATTTTTTTTCTTCTGAGTTGGTCTGATATGAGAGCTTTTAGAAAGGAAGGTTCTAACTGCGAGATGACCACCTGAAATTAAAATTTAAATGCACGGAAATTTTGGCCACCACTGGATACATCAATTACCTATCATCCCACGAGCAGTTGCAAAGTAGTTCAGGATATTGGGATGGAGTCAAAAAACATCTGCTTAGCACAGAAATATGAAACTATTTCTTTGACTCAGCATCCCTCATTCCCACCTAAGGGCAACTTTGTTAACCACTATTATATTCTAGCAGGCCCCAATCTAGACTTCTCCTGTGCAGAAAATCAGGCTCATTTGGGGAAATATTATGCATCAACAGAATTCCTTCCTACTTGTAAATTAAGTTTTTAGTCCTTTTCCTACTGTGTATATAATACATAACGTACAGGTTACAATATCAGTAATTACCAAAAGAAAATGTTGTAAACAACTGAGCACAATTTTAAATAACTCTTATCTAAAATTTGGCTTCTTAGCACAGTTTGCTGTACTGAAAAATAATATGCCTAATATGAATGATATGCAGTAAAAATCCAGTTCAGAACCTCACCTCATCAAATATCTCCAAGTAAAATGAATCAACACCAGGTGGCACAGTGCACTGAATAACTTTGTTCCATCTTGGGTTTTTTGCCCCATTGTGTGCTGTAGGTGACTCATATACTGCATACCCGAGACGTATTCTGCAGTATGGGTCCATGCGTGTCATCCCATAGTTCTTTGCCAGTTTTGCCTAGGCAATTTACACACAGAATTAAACAATTTCTATGCAACACAAAAAATATGGTTGAGTTTTACCAAATACCAGTTGTATAAACTCCTGTCCTGATGAGGCCAAGACAGAGTAAGATTCTTTCCCAGAGCTTCACAAGTCATCCAAGTCAACCTTTGTAAAACATGGGCTACTAAGGGGTTAAAATTGAGTTCTAACTTGTAGGAGACACTTTTCTGCCTGAAATTCATAGCTGAAGCAGATTCCAATCAGGGTTTGGACTATAAAAGGTTTTCAGGTGATTGATACATTTATGGATTCACAATTCATTCCAGACTACAGGTACACATAAAACAAAACCAATTTTTCCTACTAAAATACTACTGTAGGGTTCTCTTCGGCTGCTGTTGCTTCAAATAGTGCAATACTAGGTAATGCTGTCTCCCTTGACAAATAGATATTCTTTTTATGAAGACATTTAAAGTCAAGATTGTGTTATGATCTTGATGTCCTTTCCACTTTTTAAAAACTTGTTTTGACATGTACTTAAGTTTCTATATGATTACTTTAGAACATTGGTTGGCAATGAAGGTCATTTAAGAAAGATCAATATTCAGAATTGAATTTGCTTGATTCATTCAAAATATCCAGAGGTTCAGGTACAAAGTGACTGGGCCCAAGCAGATGACCACATGCTCTCTTTCCATCACCGTCCCAAATGTCAATTAAATTTGCCACAGGTTGTAGATTTCTCTTGGGGTAGGGGAGATACTTCTAAACAAGTGCCTGTTTCTAGTTGAGTATTTCCTCAAACATTATTACTTAAGAACTTTGTGCAGAAACACTAACCATAAAATGCTCAATCTTCTGACCAAGACCAAAATTTTTCAGATTATAAGTTTAATAAAGCAATAGGAAAGATAGATAGAAAGATAGAAAGGGATAAAAGACAATAAAGAGATAATAATTAATTTTTCCTACATAATATTTAAACTCTCAACATGTTTCCACATTCACCTGAGGAAGGAGGAAGCCTCCGAAAGCTTGTGGATTTTAAAATAAAATTGTTGGACAATAACTTGGTGTTGTAAAATTGTTTACAATTCCCTTTATTAGTGAATGGCATGTAGTCTTTTTGCTGGAGGGAGGAGAGGAAAGGGATAAAAGACAATAAAGAGAGAATAATTAATTTTTCCTACATAATATTTAAACTCTCAACATGTTTCAAAACCAAACATTTAATGCTGCTGGGAGTCACAGATCGCTACCTAAATGTAGCTATCAGCATAACAGAGATCCAGATGGCAACTTTTCCGACTCACTGAACACAAATAGTAATTTTCCTTTGTTAAGAGAATATCAAAAGCTTTTCAATTTTTTTTGGGGGGGTGGAGGGCACGGCAGAGATTGAGTAATTATGCTTACCTTCAGCCGGAGAAATGTACTTTATTTCTTTCCAATTTACATAATTATTCAATGTTTTTTTAAAAATCCAGTAGCTACTCACTGCCATTTGTAACTTCTAAAGCACCACATTTTTCAAACATTCACATTTTTAGCTCTAAGCATGTAGAATCACTTGCTTAGACATCAAAATTCAAACCCTAGTAGGTAATTGTTTATTCTATTTTGTTACTTGAGCCTCTATTCATTAACAATTGCTGAAAATTCCCCTCTCTGTCTCTCCATCCTCCTAGTTTTCCCCCTACCCCAAGAGAAATCTACAACCTGTGGCAAATTTAATTGACATTTGGGACGGTGATGGAAAGAGAGCATGTGGTCATCTGCTTGGGCCCAGTCACTTTGTACCTGAACCTCTGGATATTTTGAATGAATCAAGCAAATTCAATTCTGAATATTGATCTTTCTTAAATGACCTTCATTGCCAACCAATGTTCTAAAGTAATCATATAGAAACTTAAGTACATGTCAAAACAAGTTTTTAAAAAGTGGAAAGGACATCAAGATCATAACACAATCTTGACTTTAAATGTCTTCATAAAAAGAATATCTATTTGTCATTCACCTTTGAGGTGTGTATGGGGGAAGGGGGAAGTGAGAAACAGAGATACTTCTAAACAAGTGCCTGTTTCTAGTTGAGTATTTCCTCAAACATTATTACTTAAGAACTTTGTGCAGAAACACTAACCATAAAATGCTCAATCTTCTGACCAAGACCAAAATTTTTCAGATTATAAGTTTAATAAAGCAATAGGAAAGAGTTAGTTTCAGACATTGTACTCTTCCCATAACTACTGGGACATACCAATAGGCACAAGCCTATAAATTGACATACACTTTTATTTTGTTTAGCTAAATATCTGAAACATGCACAAAAATCCATCTTTAAGAATCTCCAAACCAAGATACTCACAAATCCACGTAGCTAGAGTTTCTAGCAGCCTGCAATTAACTGCACTCTGTCCCTATAAGGACACAGCCCACTCCATACCCAAGTCCAGAGAGTCTCGGCATAGGGAACCCCAGATGTGCACAGGGATAATGCTGGAGTTTAACAGGCTAAAGTTGTGCAGTCATATCTAGCCAGGACCACCCTACTCATTAAGACATCTATCTGAACTTCTTTCATAAAACGTCATCTAGGAGTCACCTCAACCCCAAAAAGAGACCTTGCTTATCGCCTTCACCCCAGAATGATTGTCAGTTCTACCTCTCCACCCCTCCACTGCCTACGTATTGTGAAATGGTTTGTCCGACATCCAGTCTTGGATAAGCCGCAATTTTAAATAGTTGGAAGACTGATGCCATCATCTTCGGCCTCCGCCACAAACTGTAACCTCGCCTCCGATTCCATCGCCCTCCTCACCAGACTGTGCACAATTGCAGCATCCCATATTCTCTCCAACACAAAGAGCGCCTACCTCCACCTCCATAACAGAGACTGAGGCTGGGCCAGATGTAGGAATCTGCTGCTGAAACCCTCCAGTACCAGCCTCCCCTCCTCCATAAACTTCAGCTCATCAAAAACTCTGCAAGTCCTGCTCACCCATCAACCCTGCCCTCGCTGACCTATATTGGCTCCTGGACCCCAATGCCTCCAATTTATAATTCTCATACTCGTGTTTAAATCCCTTCATGATCTTGCCCATCCCATCTCTAACCTCCTTCAGCTCTACCAACCTCTCCCGAACTCTCCATTCCTCTGACTCAGGCCTCATGTATCCCCCTGCCTTCAATCATCTAGGTGCCATGTCCTGGAATTCCCTCTCTAAACCCCTATGCCTTTCCACCTCCATCTCCTAGACCCTCTATAAAACCCACCTCTTTGACCAAGCTTTTGGTTCTCACTCTAATATCTCCTTTGGCTTTTATGCAAGCATAGAGGTGCTTTCATTAAAATTAATTTGCTGTATATTAATGGTTATTTGTTACATAAACTGCAAAACATTCTTTCGGCATCTGATCCAATACACCAAGAATTCCATCACATGGACATTATCTATCATGTGGCTTAACTCATAATAGAACCTAGCAGCAATAAGTAAAGATTAGAAATAAACAGTTACAATGTGTGACCAAAGCCCCAGATTAGAAGAGAGAACTGTAAAGATTAACCAATTCGCCAACCTTTGTAACTGTAATCAGCTCCAAGAGTTCATACCCAGTCACTTCCTCTTCTGAATCAGAGCAGCAGAGGTACTGAAACTGCATATAGTTATTTCTGACTTTGTTGGGGACAGCCATAACACATTTGATTTTTTAAGTACCAAAAATCCAGTGGTTACAACCATTCAGTTGTTTTTGTATTCAGCTCAGTCACATTGCGGGTATCCATGATTTTAGCTATATGAAAAGGTTCAGACTTGTGCTACTAAATGCAACTTTACACAACTGATGTATCCTGGCAGTACTAAAACCAATTGCTTCAACGTTTCACCATAATGCCCACAATAACAAGGGCAGATTTTCCTTAAAATTATATACCCGTCCTCATGGTTGTACTCAGGTCTTTCATCAATCTGTCATACCTCTGATTTAAGAAAATGGAACCAGATATCATATTTTGCTAAACCTGAAAGGCCTAATAAAAGTACATAATTAAAAGGAACTAGTGAGCCAGCCAACTGTCAAGCATACCTGGCTGTGAGTGCATTAGTAGCTCTATCACAATCTGTTCTGAGAGCTACATTGCCACTCAAACTTGCAGCCATGATTCTCCAGGCAAGTGTTATTACGTGCACAAACTTGCTCTGATCCTAAAGTTATAATGTACAATTAGATGTTTTTCTAACCTTGCAAGAAAATATGGTTCAAGGTGCAGATGAGAGAAAAGTGAATATATTTGACATACTAGTCAGCAGCTAAGAAAGCAATGCAACTAATGCTGTAAATATTTCACAATCTAATTCAAGCTTATTAAAACTTCAATGTAGAAATAATTAATATGCTTTAAAACTCATCCAAAGCATCCCAAGATTGAGTAATTGTTCATAAAAGAGCTAAAGTGTTTCGATAGTGCACATATATCCAAATGCCACCATAAACAAAAGTGGACAAAATGTCAAATGTTTAGCATTGTGTTCGATAGATGTATGTGCATGTTGGGAGCATCTCAACAAAGATACCCAGAAACTAGCATTTGGGGCTGACTGGTCATTGAGCGGTGTCCAAATATAAAAGCAGCTGCAGCAGCTACACCAGCTTGGAGGCACCCCAATTTACACTGGTCCCTAATGTTAATCCATAGGACTCGCTATGAAGGTGACTCCTGATTGACACCTTTAACAGACCTTAGCAGTGCAATTCCTTGTTGCAAGGAGAGTCCTGAAGTTGCAGGTCTTAGGGCTGAGGAAGAAGAAAGGAAGAGAAAGCAACAAGCATCAATGATAAAAGGTTCCATTTGATGGGGTGAGTGTTTCATTTTTTTTATTCGTTCATGGGATGTGGGCATCGCTGGCGAGGCCGGCATTTATTGCCCATCCCTAATTGCCCTTGATTTTGACAGTTTCCCCATATGTTAGCACTAAAATCTGAATCTCTTGCTCCTGAAAAGGGAGGAGGGAAAGCAAAGAATTTGCAATTTTACTTTCATTCATTCTAATATACCCATCTCAATCTATGTTTAAGGCCATTACAACTAATTTTCATTGGAAAAATAGCAGGATCCTAGCATTTGATCCTCAAAACACTGGTAAAAATTTTGGAATCCCACATTAAAAAAAATGGATAGCAACTTATCCAGTCACTGCAGATCAGTGATCAATCTATGATCTACACTCCAATATTTATAGCAGAATTCCAAAATAATTCCTATTTACTACTGCTGTATAAGAATCCTTGATCCAAGCATATTCAATTAAATCAAATTCAATTAAATACTCAACTATTCAAAAAAATGGTCAATTCTTTGCAAATTTTAAGTGAGAACAGAACATCTTAGTTTTATCATATGTGAAATATAGGTTTTCATTGAGTGTTTTCTATAGATTGTATTTAAAATTGCTAGTTAAGTGAATTGGGATACAAAGATTTTCAAATTCGTTCTTCTGAATCTGCAGTTTCCAGACATCATGATTCAGAACATAATTCTTAAAAATCATATTAAACTGTTTTTGTACAGTGACCTCTAATCAATTCTTCCCATCATGAGGAAAATGTCAGGCAGCATACTGCAATATATAGTCCAGTTCAGAGTCAAAAACAGCAATAAATCAATTTGATCTGTATTGAGCTCCAAGTTTAGGTAGCACAGGCAAGATAAGTTGTTTTCTAATTAAATTACAGCAACACTCCACCGTTTATCAAGGGTAGCACAAGAATGGGCTGAGGTGACTTACCCTATCACAGAAGACAACCTGCATGGGGTCTTGGGAGCATAGACAGGTACTTTACCACTTGATGTGTCCAAACTGGCACATCAACCTTTTAAAATTATTATTGCTAGCAAATAAGTAGATCTGCATGTACATGGTTTACACAATCATTCTTACCATGGACAGAGAAAAACCTCCATCTACTCCTAGTAGCAAAGCAAGGTTTCTGTGTATATAAAAAGAATGGAAAAACAAACATTCCCTACCTGCACCACAGTGATGCTTAGTCTGCCCATAGTAGCCATACCAGTTCCGTACTGTAATTGTTGCGCTGCCTGTGCATCGAGTTGTACTTGCTGCTGTTGCTGAGTTGGTACGATGCGAAGGAAGTCCTGTGGCAACTCTCCAATGAATACCTTAAATGAAAAAGCAAAATTTATGTATTGTATTTAGCTGCTTGCCACTTACTCCACATCAACGGGCAGTAAAGCATCATAAATGTTATTACCTGTCAACAGGCTAATGCTATCATTAGCTGCAATGCTAGCCAATTATTCTGCTACATTCATCATGTCGCCTGGCAACCTTCAGAGTAATTAACCAGAACCCACACTAGAATGGCAGTGCCTACAAGAGTGACCATGCATTGCAAGATTTTCTGAAATTCAAATCTTCATTGCTTCTCAGTCAACTAGATAATGGTTTTAGATGTGCAGTTACACTAGTACCTAGAAAATTCCAGCAGTTTAACGGATGCACTGCTAAATGAGGATGAGAACTGTCTTGTTTACATACGTGATGTGGAGATGCCGGTGATGGACTGGGGTTGACAATTGTAAACAATTTTACAACACCAAGTTATAGTCCAACAATTTTATTTTTAATCCCACAAGCTTTCGGAGGCTTCCCCCTTCCTCAGGTGGTGTGGTCATTTCCACACCACCTGAGGAAGGGGGAAGCCTCCGAAAGCTTGTGGGATTAAAAATAAAATTGTTGGACTATAACTTGGTGTTGTAAAATTGTTTACAATTGTTTACATACAGTAGGGCAACTCCAATGCTGAAATATGTTGGAAGCATAGAATACAGGAAGTGTTAGAATGGATTTTTCCAATAATTTACACTAGCCATTTTTTGAAGCAAAACCCAGTAACTCAAGTGAGTTTGTTTTTAAATTAACACAATTGCCAACTTGAGCATTCAATATACACCAAACCAGAACACATTGTGTTCTTTTAACAATACAGCCACCTCTCTAAATACATTTTTAAAAATGACACTTTTAAACACTAAACATTTAAACCAAGATCTGAAGACAGTTTTATAAATGGGTGAATGACCTGTTAAAATGTCCCAGAGGCTAGAATTCTACACTCGAGTTCCCAATCTCAGCAGCATTGCTTTGGGGAGGTGCTATCCAGATGTTAGACAAGGATGAAGAGAAAACTCAAGGTGCAGTCACCTTATCACTTTATTTATTTCCTAGTAGCCTGTTATGGCATGCGGAGGCTTAGCAGCAGGAGGTGCACAACTGGCACAGGGTGGGGTTGGGGTCAAGAAATTAGAAGACAAAATTTTCCAAATGTATGATAGTCTTGATTAAATTTTTTGAGGTGGTAATGAGGAGGTCAACGAGGGTAGCACGTTTGATGTAATCTATGTGGATTTTAGCAAGGCTTTTGACAAGGTCCCACATGGCAGACTGGTCAGAAAAGTAAAAGCCCATGGGATGCAAGGGAAATTGGCTCAGTGGCAGGAAGGTAATGGTCGACAGGTGTTTTTGTGACTGGATGGCTGTTTCCAATGGGGTTCCACAGGGCTCAGTACTAGGTCCCTTGCTTTTTGTGGTATATATTAATGATTTAAATTTAAATGTAGGGGGCATGATTAAGAAGTTTGCAGATGATACAAAAATTGGCCCTGTGGTTGACCGTGAGGAGGAAAGCTGTAGACTGCAGGAAGATATCACTGGACTGGTCAGGTGGGCAGAAAAGTGGCAAATGGAATTCAATCCAGAGAAGTGTGAGGTAATGCATTTGGGGAGGACAAATAGAGCAAGGGAATACACAATAAATGGGAGGAATCTGAGAGGTGTAGAGGAACATAGGGACTTTGGAGTGCATGTCCACAGATTCCTGAAGGTAGCAGGACAGGTAGATAAGGTGGTTAAGGCGGCATATGGGATACTTGCCTTTATTAGCTGAGGTATAGAATGTAAGAGCAGGGAGGTTATGCTAGAACTGTGTAAAACACTAGTTAAGCCACAGCTAGAGTACTGCGTACAGTTCTGGTCACATTACAGGAAAGATGTGATTGCACAAGAGAGGGTACAGAGGAGATTTACGAGGATGTTGCCAGGACTGGAGAATTTTAACTATGAGGAAAGATTGGATAGGCTGGGGTTGTTTTCTTTGGAAGAGAGGAGGCTGAGGGGAGATTTAATCGAGGTGTATAAAATTATCTGGGGAGGGGATAGGAAGAACCTATTTCCCTTAGCATAGGGATCAATAACCAGTAATTGGTGGAAGGATTAGAGGGGAGCTGAGGAAATTTTTTTTCACCCAGAGGGTGGTAGGGGTCTGGAACTCTCTGCCTGAAAGGGTGGTAGAGGTAGAAATCCTCATTGCATTTAAAAGGTGCTTGGAAGTGCACTTGAAATGTCGTAACCTACAAGGCTACAGACCAAGAGCTGGAAAGTGGGATTAGGCTGGATAGCTCTCTTTCAGCTGGCACAGACACGATGGGCCGAATAGTCTCCTTCTGTGCCATAAATTCCTGGCTTTCTGATTGGTCGTTGCTAAGTTATTGTGGATGGTTAACATGGACCAATTAGATCCAAGGACCATAAGAGCAAGCTCTAAAACCAACCTAATCCCTGACTGCCACATAAAATCAACCAGTAACCTTGAAAAGGAATACCCTCTCCTCTTTGCTGAATGATCCTGTCTTTTAACTTCCTGCTACACACCATCAATTTGGATAATACTCCATTTATAGAGTTGGTAGTGTATTGTGTCAACATAGACATTGTGTACTGCAGTATTATTTATCATTTCAGAACTCAGCCATCAGAGAACCTAGGCCTCAGCCAAAGTGGAAATAAAAATTTAAACTCCTAGCACTCTTGCTATATTTTCAACATTAATGGAATACTGGTCCAAACGTTCAGCTATTGGATGATGTGGGCTGAACAATTTAACAAATGGACAGAATGGAAATGTTCACTGCACAAGCTTTCTATTTTTTCATTAAAATGTTGGTAAGTGATTGCAAGATGGGTGAGTAGAGCCACACTTATTCTCTTGCAGGATAGATTAGGGTTGCCAACTCTCCAGGATTGCCCTTGAGTCTCCAGGAATTAAAGATTAACCTCCTGGATCAATCTTTAACCAGAGATAAAAATCATAGGGGTATTAAAATAAGTGTGCTTTTTCATTTTCTTTGAACACTTTTGTTTATTAGTTATAAAAATATTGGAGATGGAAAAAAGGCTTTGATTGGCAATCAAGAATCATCAAATCAGGTAATGAAGAGTCTGTTCATTTTCCAATTGACATGGGAAGGTGGTGCACAGCGAGGATGGATGCATTGGGTAATCAAATGTAAAGAATCTTACAACACCAGGTTATAGTCCAACTGTTTTATTTGAAAATCACAAGCTTTCGGAGGCTTTCTCCTTCGTCAGGTGAGTGTGGGATTCCATGGAAGGTTACTGCATTTATAGTCAGAGAACAATACCTGGTGATTACAGATAATCTTTCCAACTGCCCGTTGTCAAGGCAAAGTGTTCAGACAGTACCTCCTGTAGGTAACATCTCTCTGTCTGAACACTTTGATTGCCTTGACGACAGGCAGTTGGAAAGATTATCTGTAATCACCAGGTATTGTTCTCTGACTATAAATGCAGTAACCTTCCATGGAATCCCACACTCACCTGACGAAGGAGAAAGCCTCCGAAAGCTTGTGATTTTCAAATAAAACTGTTGGACTATAACCTGGTGTTGTAAGATTCCTTACATTTGTCAACCCCAGTCCATCCACCGGCATCTCCACATCTTGGGTAATCAATAACGGGAGTGGGGGACGGGGTGGTTGGTGGCAGGGGTCATGTGATGAAACCTCCATGAATACATCCAACCAGAGTAGGCAACTCAGCAATAGATGGGATTTGTTTTTAACCTATTCCTCAACACATCACTGTAAACTGAGAAACGCTCAAAGGATGGCACAGCCTTCATGAGACAGATTAAGCAAACGGTATTTGCAAACAAGGGAATCCAGTGACTGTCTCATCAAAACACATCCTCACTATGATTTACTGGCCATGTTTTGATGAAAATGACACACGGCTTTTTTTTCAGTTTCCCAGGCAGAATCCATCCAACTTTCTTCATGAATAAGACCATCGCGGTCCTTCAAACGATCTTAAAACACATTTAAAAAAAAAGGTGATCAACAGCGTCAGGCTCCTTCTGGTTTTTACATCTCACACAATGAATTGCGAAACAGCTGTTTTAAAAAACACACAAGGGGAGCGACACCAGGGTAAAGGATCCGGGGGCCTTTCAATCACAGCAGGACGGGGCAGAGTCTGGGACGGGCAGAGTCTGGGACGGGCAGAGCCCCCCCACCCCACCCCGGGGGGGGGGGGCGGGGAGGACCTGCCGCGGATGGAGCTCCGTACCGCGAACCCGCTGACAACAAGGCCGGGAATGTCAGCGGTCCTGTCGCCGGTGCCCGGGCCAGAGCTCGGTGTTCAGTAAGGATCAGGAGGAGGGAACAGGCCCAACCTCCGCGGAGGGAGCAGGGAGGAGGAGGTTCGCCCCTCCCTTGACAGTCGGATACCCGCCGAGAGAGGGGGGGGTAGGTTGTTTGTTGGTTGGTTGGTTGGTGTGGGGAGGGAGGGGGGTGGTGTCTTACCGGGCCCCTCTGTGTGGCGATGGTAGTGGCCGCCATGTCGTGGAGGCTGTGCGAGTGCAGCCGTCTTGCGGTGGTGTCTCTGCTGCTGTGCGGTGCGGTGCGGTGCTCGGCTCCGCTCTCCCCGGGCTCAGTGAGAGGGAGCGGACCGTCTGATCCCAGCCCCCGCCTCGACCACACCCCACGCTGCTCACGTCAGCACACGCCGCTTACTGCGCACTCCAGCCTCTCTGGTGGTGTGTTTGGTCTCTCCCCACCCCACCCCACCCCCCCCCCCCTCCTCCCTCCACCCCACCCCCCCCCCCCTCCTCCCTCCACCCCACCCCCCCCCCCTCCTCCCTCCACCCCACCCCCCCCCCCTCCTCCCTCATCTGTTTTTTTTTGTGTAGCACCTTTTGTCAGGTTAAATTCATGAATACGGACTGAGACTGGTTCATTTTATATATAATAACACAGAGAGGAAAAAAATCTCCCCAAGGAGCTTCACAGAAGTGTAGTCAGACAAAAAAATTGACACTTTTGAGTCGAGGGAGGAGGGCCCACCAAGGGGTGACCAAAAACTTGGTCAAAGAGGTAGGTTTTAAGGAAAGCCTTCAAAGGAAAACAAAAAGAAAGACTTGCATTGATTGAAATAGCACCTTTCATGTCCTCAGGAGGTCCCAAAGTGCTTTACAGACAATGAATTATTTTTGAAGTGTAGCCACCGTTGTAATGTAGGAAACGCAGCAGCCAATTTGCACACAGCGACGTGATAATGATCAGATAATCTGTTTTGGAGAGTAGGAGGTTAAGGGGTGATCTTATAGAAGTCTATAAAATAATGAGGGGCATAGATAAGGTCGATAGTCAAAATCTTTTCCCAAAGGTAGGGGAGTCTATAACGAGGGGGCATAGATTTAAGGTGAGAGGGGAGAGATACAAAAGGGTCCAGAGGGGCAATTTTTTCACTCAAAGGGTGGTGAGTGTCTGGAACGAGCTGCCAGAGGCAGTAGTAGAGGCGGGTACAATTTTGTCTTTTAAAAAGCATTTGGACAGTTACATGGGTAAGATGGGTATAGAGGGATATGGGCCAAGTGCAGGCAATTGGGACTAGCTTAGTGGTATAAACTGGGCGACATGGACATGTTGGGCCGAAGGGCCTGTTTCCATGTTGTAACTTCTATGATTCTATGTTAGTTGGGGGATAAATATTGGTCAGGACACCGGGAAGAACTCCCCTGTTCTTCTTTGAAATAGTGCCATGGGATCTTTCACGTCCACTTGAGAGGGCAGACGGGGCCTCGGTTTAGCGTCTCATCGGAAAGACGGTGCCTCCAGCAGTGCAGCACTCTCTCAGTGCTGCGCTGGAGTGTGAGCCTAGATTTTGTGCTCAAGTCATTGGACTTGAGCAAGAGAGGCGGAGGGGTTTAGGGAGGGAATGCCAAAGACTTGGGACATAGCCAAAGGTACAGTCGCCAATGGCGGGGCGAAGGGATTGGGGCATGTATAGGAGGCCAGAGTTGGAGGAATGCAGAGTTCTCGGAGCGCTAGAGGAGGTTACAGAGATAGGGGCGAGGCCATGAAGGAATTTGAACATGAAGATGAGAATTTTAAAAATGTAACTTACCTTTTTATGTATCTCACATTTCAAAATATAGATAAAACTGCTTCAATTATTTAAACAGGATTGTGATATGATAATATCAAGAGCTCTGTTTTCTTTGTTCCTTTGCTATTCAAGTTTATTTTTAAATAAGGATTCTTTAAAACACAGATTCATAAACTTCAATTATTAAAAAAAATCACAGGAAACATTTTTACAAATAAATTTCCCTGTTTGCTCACTTGGAACCATTAAAATAAAAGTAGCTTTTCCCATTTATTCCTTGAGCCTTCATCCTTTCAAAAAGATTTTCACATAATGGGGGATAAATTGGTCCCCGTTGTGCCTGTTTTTGGGCACAAAATGAACATTGAGGGGACCAATTTCCAGGTGCAATTTCCTGTGCCCAATCCCCACTGGAAGTGGCAAATTGGTGAGCAGGATGCATGCTGCAGTGGTTTATACAAGTTGGAGTTTGTGGACTGGTGGAGAATGGGAGACAAGAAATGAGAGCGTTGGAACAGTCACGGTTAGAGATGATGAAGGCATATGTGAACGTTTCAATGGCTTTGGGGCTGAAGTGGGGTGAAGGTGGTAAGGGCTGCAGAAGTGGAGGTAATGGTTTTATTTATAGAGAGGATATTGGGTCTGAAGCTCACCGTGGTAACACTCTTAACAGCAAATGGACAGTCATGGAAGAGGTGAGAAACTTAAAGTATGCCAAATGGGGATGAAACTGACAATGAGCAGGGAATAGTTAATATATTCAATGAAGAAGACTAGAGTAATATGCCCAGCATTAACAGAAATAAATGTAAATTTAAGGACATTGCCAGCTAGACAAAGATTTGAGATCGGCTTAAAGGACTCAAAACTAACATCCCTGGGAATGTATGGCCTTTAGTAGGGCCTCAATGGAACTCAGCTGGCAAGAGTTCCACTGGGCCTAATGGGGACATAATGGACAGAATTTTGTGGTAGCCTGGGAACACCACCCGATATACCCCAAGGCAGGCCTAGGACATGGGGGTGGGAAGAGGACTGCCCACTCCTCTACCCCCATCCCTCTGCCCCCATCCACCAGCATTTGAGACAGAGTGGAACTGGGGTAGAAACTTGGAGGATCCAAGTTCCACCCCAAATTCCCAACCTTCCAGCAGAAATCTCCTATTCTGCCCTCCCTCAACCCTCTTATGTACTGTAACTGGATTTCAAGGAACAGTCACCAAGCCAAAACTAGGCAAAAAAAATACTATTTTTTCACAAAGCCCTGGAGGCAATTCAGAGACACGAGGCAAATAAAAGGGACCTTTGAAGTGTACAAGATATTAAACAGCAAAGAAAAGGTATATCTGGAGCACTACTTCAAAAGTATATTAAGATACTGGAACAAGGGGGCATAGGTTAAACGGATGAAAAGAAAAGTTAGGACAGATATCAGGGAGAACTTCTTCTCGCAAAGAGTGACCAACACTTGGAATGATCTGTCAGGTTGTGTAGTGGAGGCAAAAATCTTAGATTTCTTCAAGAAACGGTTAGATGATGATGGGGGAATGTAAGCTTTTAAAATTTTGGATGGATGAGCTCAGATGAGGGAATGGCCTCCATCATCTGTATCTCTCATGATTTTTGTGAAATGAATGCAAGGTAAATTGAGACATAATGGGCTCGATTTTAGCTCCCGCGATCAGGTGCGTTCGTGGTGGGGGGGGGGGGGGCTGCAAAAATCGGGGATTCCCAGGGCGGGTCTGGAGCCCGGCTCCAACCCGCCCACTTCCGGGTTCCCCAGTGACGTGCTGACATGCGCGCGCAGCCCCCGAATGTGGGTCTCCCGCCAGCAATTAAAGCCGGCAGGGTGCCACTTAAAGTACTTAAACAGGTACTTCAGGTTGTTTACAGACCTGATATTTTAGGAGGGGTGGGACTTTTGCAATGAATTGAGACTGTTGCCTGTACTGGGGGAAACACTCCCAGTTGAAATGGACGTGTTGCAGCCACCAGCCTGTGGCAGCTGCAAAGGTCCATTGAACAGCTTTGGGGGGAGGGGGACCCTCACTCATTGCAGGAGGCCACTCTGTCACTTTGGACAAAGTTTGGCCTCCACCACCCTCCTCCTAACAATAAAATTCACCAACTTGCACACTTACCCCGGTGTCCAGACACATTTACCTACCTTGCGGACCCCCTCAGATGTACATCTTCCGGATGGGGGCCACCGTAGCTGCAGTCATAACCTCCTTGGAGGACGAACAGCATCACCAGCCTCGCCGGCCACGCCGTCCACCTCTGCCACGTGGAGCTCCACAACACAGTGCTGTGACACATCCATCTGCACAGCAGGAGGGAGGGCAACGGCAGAGAGAGATGCGTTGCAGAAGGCACCACCCTCCCCACAGGGTCTACAGACCGAGGCTCAGCTTCCTGGACCTCTCTGAGCAGCAGTGCACACGGAGGCTCAGAGTCACTCGACATGTAGTCGTGGACATCTGCAGCCTCCTTCATGCCGAGCTGCTCCCGGTTGGCCCGAGCACCATCTTCTTACCTGTCGCTGTCAAAGTCACCACTGCCCTCAACAACTTCTCCTTCACATCCTTCCAGGGTGCCACCGGGTCATCGCCGACGTCTCTCAGTCGTCTGCACAAAAGAGCCCTGCAAATACACCTACACCCACTCTGCAGTGACACGATGGGTGGCATCAGTTGTGGGTCTTCATGGTGATCCTCAGGAAAGGGCTTTATTGCACAAACCAGACAAGATTTGCAAAGATGTGGCAGTAGTGGTTACAATATAATGTGTAATGTGAGTTGATCAGAAATTAAATATAAGTAAAAACCATGACAAACCCTCAAACACCCTTGTGCATCCCCTTCATGCTCACGACATGTTTGCCTTACGCTTCCTACTGCACATATGTGATGCATGCCCTGTGGCTGCAGCACAGGTAGTGGCAGGTTGAGTGAGGCTGACCATGAAAGCAATGCATGAGGATGAGATAGAGCCATGAGATTGTATGAGGATTGGGTTGAGTGGTAGTGGTGGGATGAGTACTGGCGAGGTGAGTAAGTGCAGGTAAGATGAGGATGAGCTTTGAGTGGGTGTGATAGAGTCGTGTTGGCAGTGCAGAAGGAGATGTGGGGTGGGGGCGGTGATGTGGCAGACGGAGTGTAGGGGAATGAGTAATTGTACTCACTTCGGCTGACCTACTTAGGTCATTGAAGCACCTCCTGCACTGTATGCAGGTGCGTGATATGTTGGTGGTGCTGGTGACCTCCTCTGCCACCTCGAGCCAGGCCTTCTTGGTAGCAGAGGCAGGCCACTTCCTCCCGCCCGCCGGGGAGAAGATCTCTGTCCTCCCCCTCCTCTTCACCCCATCCAATGATACCTGGAGTGAGGCATCATTAAACCTGGGAGCAGCCTTCCCCCAGGGCTGCTCCATGCTGTAATTTTTCCTATTTTCTGCAGCATCAGTCAGTGGAGGACTGCCCCTTTAAATAGGGCTCCTCCAGCTGAGCGCCTATGATGCGCCTGCGCAGTCCGCCCGCTGCACAGCTTTCCAGCGCGAAACACGGAAGCAAAGGTAAGTACCTTCAATCAAGCTACGATTGCGTGCGGAGCACCCCGATTTCACTGGGCGTGTTGACATCTGCAGCCTCCTTCATGCCGAGCTGCTCCCGGTTGGCCCGAGCACCATCTTCTTACCTGTCGCTGTCAAAGTCACCACTGCCCTCAACAACTTCTCCTCCGCATCCTTCCAGGGTGCCACCGGGTCCCATTACTCCATCAAAGAGTTTATAATTGTAAACAATTTTACAACACCAAGTTATAGTCCAGCAATTTTATTTTAAATTCACAAGCTTTCGGAGGCTTCCTCCTTCCTCAGGTGAACGATGTCGAAATGAAATCCTCGAAATGAAATCGCATTTATAATTCACAGAACAATGCTTGGTGATTACAGACAGTTTTTTCAACTGCCCGTTGCCAAGGCAATCAGTGTGCAGACAGACAGGTGTTACCTGCAAGTTCTCAGAATATACAAATCATCAAAAAAAACAACAAACAAAAAAAAACAGAGATAGAGACGTAGAAACATAGAAAAGACAGCAACTGACCCGTTATATTAAAAACAGATAACATTTGTTCGCTGGTGGAGTAACGTGTAGCGTGACATGAACCCAAGATCCCGGTTGAGGCCGTCCTCATGGGTGCGGAACTTGGCTATCAATTTCTGCTCGACGATTTTGCGTTGTCGTGTGTCTCGAAGGCCGCCTTGGAGTACGCTTACCCGAAGGTCGGTGGATGAATGTCCATGACTGCTGAAGTGTTCCCCGACTGGGAGGGAACCCTCCTGTTTGGCGATTGTTGCGCGGTGTCCGTTCATCCGTTGTCGCAGCGTCTGCATGGTCTCGCCAATGTACCATGCTCTGGGGCATCCTTTCCTGCAACGTATGAGGTAGACAACGTTGGCCGAGTCACAGGAGTATGAACCATGCACCTGGTGGGTGGTGTCCTCTCGTGTGATGGTGGTATCTGTGTCGATGATCTGGCATGTCTTGCAGAGGTTACCGTGGCAGGGTTGTGTGGTGTCGTGGACGCTGTTCTCTTGAAAGCTAGGTAATTTGCTGCGAACGATGGTCTGTTTGAGGTTGGGTGGCTGTTTAAAGGCGAGTAGTGGAGGTGTGGGGATGGCCATAGCGAGGTGTTCGTCGTCATTGATGACATGTTGAAGGCTGCGGAGAACATGGCGTAGTTTCTCCGCTCCGGGGAAGTACTGGACGACAAAGGGTACTCTGTTGGTTGCGTCCCGTGTTAGTCTCCTGAGGAGGTCTATGCGATTTTTTGCTGTGGCCCGTCAGAACTGTCGATCGATGAGTCGAGCGTCATATCCCGTTCTTACTAGGGCGTCTTTCAGCGTCTGTAGGTGTCCATCACGTTCCTCCTCGTCTGAGCAGACCCTGTGTATTCGCAGGGCCTGTCCATAGGGGATGGCCTCTTTGACGTGGTTAGGGTGGAAGCTGGAAAAGTACCCTTTGTCGACGGCATCGCTGCGACAGCATCAATACTCAACACCAACAACAGCCAATCTCCGGACGCCATCCGACAACTCATCCGCTTCATCCTGGATCACAATGTCTTCACCTTCGATAACCAGTTCTTTACCCAAACACATGGAACAGCCATGGGGACCAATTTCGCACCCCAATACGCCAACATTTTCATGCACAAGTTCGAGCAGGACTTCTTCACTGCACAAGACCTACAACCAACACTATACACCAGATACATCGACGACATTTTCTTTCTATGGACCCACGGCAAGGAATCACTAAAGAGACTACACGACAACATCAACAAGTTCCATCCCACCATCAAGCTCACCATGGACTACTCCTCAGAATCAGTTTCTTTCTTGGACACACGAATCTCCATCAAAGACGGGCACCTCAGCACCTCACTCTACCGCAAGCCCACAGACAACCTCACGATGCTCCACTTTTCCAGCTTCCACCCTAACCACGTCAAAGAGGCCATCCCCTATGGACAGGCCCTGCGAATACACAGGGTCTGCTCAGACGAGGAGGAACGTGATGGACACCTACAGACGCTGAAAGACGCCCTAGTAAGAACGGGATATGACGCTCGACTCATCGATCGACAGTTCTGACGGGCCACAGCAAAAAATCGCATAGACCTCCTCAGGAGACTAACACGGGACGCAACCAACAGAGTACCCTTTGTCGTCCAAAGAGTTTATGGGAGAGATTTTTAGATTGCCGCTTCCTTGTATTCTCATTTTTCTCCACATTTTTGTAAAAAATGTGGAGAAAAGCCTGGTTCTTCCGTATTGTTGGGGAAAATATTCCTGATGTAAACATAGCTGAAGAAAGATAATTATAATAGTGGGTACAATTTAAAGACTGTACTGAGCATACAAAATGAATGTCATATTGCATTATTTACAATTTCTTTAAATAAATGGCCCAAGCATGTCTTCCTAGGGCTCTACCACAAAAAATTATTTTGTGTTTTTTTTTCTTGTTTTGAACTTGAACTGACCCAACTCTTTGATAGTTAAGTAAAAATACAGCAGAAATAATGTGACTTATTGCCAAGCAGGCTCACTTGAGAACCGTCAATCTATGTTATACAAGATTAGGGCTCATGGGATTGGGGGTAATCTCTTAGCATGGATTGAGGATTGGTTAACGGACAGAAAACAGAGAGTAGGATTAAATGGGTCATTTTTGGATTGGCAGATTGTAACTAATGGGGTGCCGCAAGGATCAGTGCTTGGGCCTCAGCTGTTTACAATATATATCAATGACTTAGATGAGGGGACCGAGTCTAATGTATCCAAGTTTGCTGATAATACAAAGTTAGGTGGGAAAGTAAGCTGTGAGGAGGACGCAAAGAGGCAAAGGGATATAGAGAGGTTAAATAAGTGGGCGAGAAGATGGCAAATGGAGTACAATGTGGGGAAATGTGAAATTATCCACTCTGGTAGGAGGAATAGAAAGCAGGATATTTTTTAAAAGGTGAGAGGCTAAGAAATGTTGGTAGTCAGAGGGATTTGGGTGTCCTTGTACATGAATCACTGAAAGTTAACACACAGGTACAGCAAGCAATTAGGAAGGCAAATGGTACGTTAGCCTTTATTGCAACGGGGTTGGAGTATAAGAGAAAGGGGATCTTGCTGCAATTATATAGGGCTGTGGTGAGACCACATCTGGAGTACTGTGTACGGTTTTGGTCTCTTACCTGAGGAAGGATATACTTGCCTTAGAGGAGTTGTAACAAAGGTTCACCAGATTGATTCCTGGGATGAGAGGGTTGTCTTATGAGGAGAAATTGAGTAAAATGGGCCTATACTCTTTGGAGTTTAGAAGAATGAGAGATGATCTCATTGAAACATATAAAATTCTAAGAGGGCTTGACAGGTTAGATGTTGAGAGGCTGTTTTCCCTGGCTGGAGAGTCTAGAACTAAGGGTCATTGTCTCAAGATAAGGGGTCGGTCATTTAGGACCAAGATGAGGAAAATTTCTTCACTCAGAGGGTTGTGAATCTTTGGAATTCTCTACCCCAGAGGGCTGTGGATGCTCAATCGTTGAGTATATTCAAAACTGAGATCGATAGATTTTTGTACACTATGCGAATCAAGGGAAATAGGGATGGTGGGGAAAGTGGAGTTGAGGTCGAAGATTAGCCATGATCTTATTGAATGATCGAGCAGGCTTGAGGGGCCGTATGGCCTACTCCTGCTCCTATTTCTTATGTTCTTATGTAACAGTAATGATGTAAAAATATTATTGTCACTAGTGGCTGCTATGTCAAAGAAGACAATACTGTCAAATCAAAATGTATCTAATTTGTTTATTTTCACAAAGTTAATCTAATTTGACTTAGCCTTCAAGTGGATGCAAAGCAGTAGATTCACATAAAACGAAAAACTGCAAATGCTAGACGTCTGAAATCAAAACAGAAAAGGCTGGAAATGCACAGCAAGTAAGTCTACATCTGTAAAGAGAAAAGACAGGTTAATGTTTCAAGTATAATATGCACCCAAAACATTGTCTTCTCCATTTACAAATGCTGATGCACCTGCTATGTATTTATAACAATTTCTGTTCCTATTGGTAGATTCACATATCTCTTTTTCAGAACCAGCTGTATGAGTATGCATTGAAAATCTGAACAACTTTAATTCTTTTAGCATGGGGACTTCTAATTATGAGTTTCCATATCAAAGTCTGTTATTTTAAGGTAAAGAACATATTCATCAAGAATCCTACTTTTAAAAACACAGTCCCAATTTATTTACCTCTATTGGCGAACACATTTGTGAACATGCATGTTGGCCCTGAGTATTTGTACATATAATTCAAACTTTGGCCATATACAAGATATGATTTGAATAGTAAAGTCATTACCATTTGTGCTGTGGCCATAGAGCTATTATATTTAGTTGGTGAACTAAATGGTGTAATGGGTTAGTAATTGGTGCTGCTCTCCAGAGGTGGGCTCAAATCCAGCCCAGATTAATATAATGAAAATCTCATTTTGCTGCAAACTGTAAAGGCCCTATGTGAAATGTGACTACCAGTTTCAAACCAATTCATAATTGGTTTTAGTACACAGATCAAAACTACCTATAATTTAGCACAAATTGACAGTAAACATCAATCACACTCAGAAGCCTGGAGGTTGGGTGGTATAAGAGGACGTGCCCTGCAGAGGGTGGAGCCAAAGCACATTGTTGAAACAGAGTGAAGAGAGATTTATTCACCATTTAGGTGTGAAATATCTCACCTGTGGTAGCATCTTAGAGTGCATTATTCTTGCACTGTTTTAGTGGTGATGTGGAGATGCCGGTGATGGACTGGGGTTGACAATTGTAAACAATTTTACAACACCAAATTATAGTCCAGCAATTTTATTTTAAATTCACAAGCTTTCGGAGGCTTCCTCCTTCCTCAGGTGAACGTTTGTTTTCCAACAAACATTCACCTGAGGAAGGAGGAAGCCTCCGAAAGCTTGTGAATTTAAAATAAAATTGCTGGACTATAACTTGGTGTTGTAAAATTGTTTACAATTGTTTTAGTGATAACATTGCATTTCACTCCCTCTAGTGGAAGAAAGCCTGAAGTTGGTGATTTTATAATATTTATGGTGTATGATATATAGCTAGAAATGTTAAATGGAAGTTACTTTTCATAATGAACCAGTTTTAGATTTGTTGCAGAATACAAAGAATGAATGGGGTTAATGTTTTAGTTTGAAATATTAATGTATTTAAAATACAGAGTGGATGTACCTTTGGTGAGTTGGAAAAAATGATTAAACTAACATTTGGATTCAGTGATGCGTATATAGTGCATACATTCAATTTAGTTTTAACCATTGAATGATTTTGTTTTAATAAAGTCAAACATTTTGTGATAGTGTCACTTCATAAAAGTAGGATTTATTTTGCTCCTGTGCACAGAAAAAAGATTTATCCAGCCATCTGCTGGATAAGTAATATTCTTGCAAAATATTTTCTCAGGAGAATTGAAAAAGTACAGCAAAATCAAGACAACATAAAAATTTGTTTATTTGGCACTTTGAGGCACTTTGCGCCACTGAATAGAATAACAAATACAGGGCGTAAACGCATAATGGTCTGATACACATGCATTATTTATAAACTAGAGTTCAGCCCTTAATCTTCTATGCAGCAGTATCATAAAATCTTACAGCACAGAAGGAGACCATTTGGCCCATTGTACCTGTGCCAGCTCTCTGAAAGGGCTACCCAATTAGACCCACTCCCCCGCTTTTTTCTCATAGCCCTGTAAATACTTCCTTTTCAAGTATCTATCCAATTCCCTGTATAATCTGCTGCTGTCTGCTATGCCTAAAGTGCTCTCTTTTAATCAAAATTAGCAATTGCTGTGTTTTTAGCACTGTTGTACCTGACCAAGGCACGGTTTGTAAATAATATTATAAAACCCTGATCTTAACTTGGGTTGTGAATTGGGCAGGTGGGAGCCGAGGCAGGCAGCAAACCGTCCTAACCCTGGCAGCATGAGGCCCAG
Source organism: Heptranchias perlo (assembly GCF_035084215.1). NCBI lineage: Eukaryota > Metazoa > Chordata > Chondrichthyes > Hexanchiformes > Hexanchidae > Heptranchias > Heptranchias perlo. Next base: position 38,453,679 of record NC_090336.1, read on the forward strand.
AAGATTTTAACTCCCAGGCCCCATCTGCATGCCCCGGTCAATTTCCTGCCTGAAACTGGCGGGAATACAATGTCGAGCAGCAGGAGGCCACTGCTGGGGACCGAAGGAGTTGTTTGCGTAAGTCAACCAGGAAGTGTGGATCCCGGGGCATAGGAGGTCTGAACTTTCCTTGTGGGACCCGGAGGAGCATTCCTGCTCCATCTGACCCCATAAGGCAAGTAAAAAAAAAAGTAAAAACACCTGTCTTTCTGGCCTTGACTCCTGTCGCTGCCCCAATTACATCTTCGGAGCCTGTCTGCATATTTAAAGAAGGACTCTGCCGGTTTCCTGCAGGTGTCCTTCTTGCCTGCTCAAAAGAGCAGGTTTAAAATCGTAGCCTGGGGGATCAGTGGAGGATGTCAGTGGGTGAGTCCTACAGGTGACTTTAACTGCCTGCATTCCACCAGAAGAGCAGGGTTACAATCAACCCTATAATTTGGGTTTTGGCACAGAAACCAAATCTATTACTTTGACTACTGGAATACAGAGCAATGGCTTAAATTAATCTGGTTATAGAGGAATTTTTGTTGAAATAAATGGGTGAAAGGAGGAAATTTAGTTTGAAACAATAGACTCTTGACTGTCTTATACAGTTCTTTTTTTAATGGAACTAATAAATCAATTGTGTCACACACAGGTAACCTGGGATCAAGAGGATGGATGTGACGTTTAACAGCTAACCTGGCCTATCCCTTGCTCAAGTACTCCCTGTGGAGAAGTGATCTCAATGGACAAATCTAGGTAATTGTAATTGCTTGTAAGTTCATGAAGGCGTAGCTGCTGGTAAATTTAAGGCTCCAGGTGAATGGGAAGTTTTTTTTTTCAAAAGATTGTTTTGCATTTGACAAATTTTGACGTCTAGAGTGTGATGATGTGTGTAAGATTTGTTTAATCTATTAGTGGATGTCCTATGACATTGCTCACATGTAGTATTTCATAAGGATAGGAAAATTATATGATTATAGCTTTGTGGATGTTGGGTATAAAGTGAATGTTGGGAAATTAAAATGTGTATATGTATATAATATATATTTATTTTACTGACTGAAGAATTATATTAAATTGCATATGATCAGGTTGTTATATAATTGTGAAGATTTGACAATAAAAGTACAGTTTCAGTTAAAAATAAGTTAATGGGAAATAGATTTAGTGAAAAGGTATTTATAAAATATTTTATAGAATTTGTATGCATATGTACATTTAATATGTGTATGTAATAGTGTTATTTTTCATATATAGAATTTGTATTGGTGAATGTTTCATTTCTAGGCTACTGCTAAAGGAGTAGAAGAAGGGGAGGAATGAGGCACTGGTATATATGCAAAAGGCAGCAGGAAGGAGGGGAGAGTATGAAGGTGCTGATAAGTATGGGATATAGAGGAAAGAGATGGGAGATTGGTAAAATGTGGGTGGAGGGGCATGAAGGAGTCTAGTGCAGTGGTCATGGAGGAGGAGGGTGAGGGGGAGCTGAGTGAAAAGATTGTGGCCAGTCGGTGGTGCTGGGAGAAAGTTTACGGCAGGTAAAAAAATTGCAGTGAGTCAGGCTGCTGGGTATAAGTTTGTCATTTCTTGCCTCTGTAGTTGCATTCAGAAATTGGTCAGAGAAGGAGGAATGGCATGAGAGTATGGAACTGCAGGTATGCGGTGGTTAAACTGCTGCGTGTGAGAATGTAAGAAGTGTTGGGAGGGGATAGGGAGATGGGCATTAGAGATACAGAATGCACACATGCACTGTTCAGAGGACCTTTGGGGAGAAGAAATAACAGAAGCAAAGATAAACAGAGGAAGAGAGACGAAGGAAATTGAGGGCCAGGCTGCACAACCCGGAGTAGGCCTCTTAGAGAAAACATTTGGTGTGGATTTATAAGAGAATGCAGGCAATTGCATGAGTCAGAATAAGCATGGTATTGGTAATGTTTTTAATATATTAGAAATCTTTCTTTGCATCAGTGTTTTGATGTTATTTAGAAACAATATGGCAGGCAAAAGGATTTTGATTTTTTTTTAATGATTTGGTTGGTTTAGTTTCTGCTTTTTATTAGATTTTCCTCACTGCTAATAGGAGAATTCTGATTTGTCGTTGTTTGCATATAAGAAGGCATGATATCAGAAGTGTGACAAACCAGTGTCAAATATACTGTATTTTTACAGTGAGTTAGATTATACTATTATCAGGGAGGAAAGCTGCACATCTCCAATAAGAGAATATGGAAAAAAATAAGTTTTCTGCTTAGAGAGTGTAAAGCAAGTGTTTCTTGATTGATTACTGGAACATAATGAGTGTTTCCCATATCCAATGCAACTGGTTAAGTCGTAAGCAGCAATATAACTAAATCTTTACATAAACAACGACCTGCTTTTGAATTCTTAGTGTATATGAAAAAAAAATCCAAGTATATACAATAGTACTGATGTCTAATCATCTTTAATGTCTCTGACATTGTCTAGCTCTCTTTCTTTTTGTGACTTTCTTTCTGTGACTGAGCCAGCCTCTCTCTCAAGTAAAAAAAGAGGTCCTGATAAGAGTTTTCCTGTGCAATGTTACTTCAAAAAAGGTTCTAAAATTCATCTTCCAATTTGTTTTCAAATCATTTGAAAAAACATAGATATTGTTATAGCCTGTGGATTGAAATGTTTCCAATTGCACTAAGAAAGTTGTACTAACGCATGCAAGGATATTCTCCACACTCCTGTGTGGCATTGTGAGATTTACAGGCACAGGTGTAGTTGGTAACTCCTCTCAGCTGACAATGATAGCTCCGGGAAGAATATTCACTCAAGCCTAAACTTTTGACGGGCTGAGGTCTCCAAGTAAAAACATTAATTAAGGTACTCAAGGAAGCAAAAAATATTTTTCTAGGTAACTTTAATCATGCGAAATACGTATTTTAAAAATTTTTTACTATGCTAGAAACCTTATTGTATTTCTATGGCAACTTCCTTTGAACTTTTAATGGAAATAATTTATTTAGTTTGGTTATATTTATTCTCCATTTCATTACTTTCTATCACAGTTACTCACTTGGCCTCAACTATTGGATGAGCAGGTGGGCTCATTACAAACTTATCTTGATATCTGTGCTGCTCAATGGATTGGCCAGCAGAGGCACACTTGTGTGAAGCACAGAACAAATATCCATTCGCTGTCCTTGGTGAACCCAATGATAGAACTGAGAACCGATGCAAATCACACATACTGGCTAATGGATTGGATGAATTGAGCCTGTCTTTACAGAGATGTATACTCAATGTGTGAACTGTTAAACTACCAGCTTGCTCCAACAAAGTACAGTGCCTCTCTTCATGGAGTTCAAACCTACTACTAAAAATTGTCTTTGGAAAAAATGGGCTTTTGGTGTTCAATGCACACATTTACACATTTTCCTAATACTTCACTATTTATTTGACTGATGAATAATATCTCCATAAGGACTTTTAGCATTATATTGAAGAGCTGCATTTTTAAAAACAGTAGAAAGGCTTGACCCAAAGGGTAAGATTGCTCAAGTAAGAGTAATATTCTGCCACAATTAATTTCACTTATTTTAATCTATTTCTTTTAAAGCAATTTTCATTGAGTTCATCCTTATCTCAGTTATATAATGACAGTCTTATGAAATGATGCCAAATATATCAGCCCCACTGAAGTATTCCCAAGGATGACTCATATGTCAATTTCATAGTGAAAGTCCCAGCTTATTATTTCACAGATACTGAGAAACAGAATGATGGTGAAAGTGGTGACAAAAGGCTACTTAAAATTATAATGGACAATGCTGTACATTGAATAAGTTGAATATCTGTGAGAATAAACAGATATTCGGTGATTTACTTTTTAATAAAAAAATATTTTCTTCCTCTTCCCTTTGTTTGGTTGCAACAAAAACATACATCTATATAGCACATTTAATATAGAAAAGAGGTGTAAGGAAAATTGGTTGCAAAACCAAAGAAGGAGGAGTGACCAAAAGCTTGATCAAAGAGGTGGGTTTTAAGGAGGAGAGGGAGGTGAAGAGACAGGGTGGTTCAGGGAGGGAATTCCAGGGTCTGGGGCCTAGGTGGTTGAAGGCACAGCCGCCAATGGTGGATTGAAGTGGGGGCGGGGGAATGCACAAAAGACTAGAGCTAGAGGAATGGAGAGTTTGAGGGGGGTCATGGGGCTGGAGGAAGTTATAGGGGTGAGGCCATGAAGGGATTTAAACAAAAGGATGAGAATTTTAAATCTGAGGCATTGGGGGATTGGGAGCCAATGTAGGTCAGCAAAGACAGGGGTGATGGGTAAGCGGGACTTGATGAAGGATAGGATATGGCAGCAGAGGTTTGAATGGTGGATGGGAAGTCGGCCAGGAGAGCATTGGAATAGCTGAGTCTGGGGATGACAAAGGCATGTATGAGGGTTTCAGCAGTATGTGGGCTGAGGTAGGGGTGAAGTTATGGAGATGGAAGTATGCGATCTCTGTGATGGAGAGTATATGGAGTTGGAAACTCAACTTAGGGTCGAATAGGACACTGCAATTGTGAACAGTGTGGTTCAGCCTAAGGCAGTGGCTGGGGAGGGGAATGCAATCAGTGGCATGGGTACAGAATTTATGATTGGGGGGGGGGGTTGGGTGGTAGAAGACAATTCCTTCTGTCTTCCCAGTATTTAGCTGGAGGAAATTGTTGCTCATCCAAGATTGGATGTCAGACAAGCAATCGGATAACGCAGAAGCGGTGGAGGGGTCAGGACAGGGTGGAGAGGTGGAGCTAGGTGTCATCAGCATACATATGGAACTTGACCCACCCCCCCCCCCCTGTCTTTGGATGATATTGCCAATGGATATCAATTTTTTTTAATCCATTCATGGGATATGGGTGTCACTGGCAAGGTCAGCATTTATTGCCCATCCCTAATTGCCCTTGAGAAGGTGGTGGTGAGCCGCCTTCTTGAACAACTGAGTGGTTTGCTGGGCCATTAAGAATCAACCACATTGCTGTGGGTCTAGAGTCACATATAGGCCAGACCGGGTAAGGACAGCAGAGTTTCCTTTCCTAAAGGGCATTAGTGAACCAGATGGGTTTTTACAACAATCCAGTTTTCATGGTCACCATTACTGATACTAGCTTTTTATTCCAGATTTTATTTAATTAACTGAATTTAAGTTCCCCAGCTGCCGTGGGGGGATTTGAACTCATGGGCCCGATTTTACCAGGGGTGCGGGTTCTCGGCGGGTGGTCATTCGGGCTCGTGAAAAACGCACCATCCGAATTGAGTGCGTTGCGCGCGCGATCGCGGCATAATTGAGGCAATTAGCCGGCAGGTACGGGTTCTCCACTTCTCAGCTGCGCGCCGGCGGGCTGCGCATGCGCAGTGACGTCTGAGCGATGGTGGAGCTCCATTTAAAGGGGCAGTCCACCAAAGCCCCTCCAGCCACAACCTAGAGTCCATGCAGGATGGAGGAGCGCAGGGGTAAGGCTGCTCCCCGATTTACGGACCACGCCCTCCAGGTGCTGCTGGATGGGGTCCGGATGAGGAGGGAGACGCTGTTCCCCACCGATGGAAGGAGGTGCCCTGGTAGCGCCACCAAGAGGGCATGGGAGGAGGTGGCGTCAGAGGTCACCAGCAGGGGAAACACCACCCGGACTTGGATTCAGTGCTGGAAGAGATTCAATGACCTCACCAGGTCCGGGAAAGTGAGTACACTAACGCACTCTGCCTCACTCCGTCTTCCACATCACCTCAAACACCTCACAACCCCATCTCCACTGACAGCACAGCGCTCCCGCACCAATCCTCACAGCCACCCAACTATCATCCTCACAGTGCCTGCACATACCCACCGTCCCTGTCCCCACTCGACCACTACCACACACCCCAATGCCCATACAATGGGATGGCCATGTGGCACACGCATCCTCCCATCCATCTGCCACACGCTCAACCCACTCACACCAATGCTTGAAGCGTCTCACAATGCAATCATCACTCAATAACGTTTTTGTGTTTTGCCCTCACAGGAGAAGAGTTGCAAGAACGCACGCGAAAGGGCCCGCACCGGAGGGGGCCCGCCACACGAGGTGGCTCTGACAGACGCCAAGGTGGAGGCACTGGAGATCAGCCACATGCTACATTGCCTGTCGGTGGCGGATGGCGAGGCTGGTTCTGGCGAAACGGCCGGTAAGGGAAAGCTGGCACTCAGCACTCATGAGCGCGAATGATCTTAGCATCACATGGCATATGCCGCACCGCCACATTTGGTCACATGCCTGATATTTCCCTCTGTTCTCTTGCAGGGCCGTCTGCGATCGACGTTTCCGTTGAGGGCGATTCCTCAGAGGACATGCCGGTCTCTGAGGGTGCATCGTCACACATGAGCCTTGCATCCACCAGCGCAGATACACACACCTCGGTGGGTCCCCCCTCTTAGTTAGTTGGGATTGCACATGGTGAGTCACCATGCACACGTGAGCATGAGCAGACCCTGGTGGCAGGGTCAGCCGCGGAGGGTCCGCGTCGGTGGGAGCACTCTTCTCCAGGCTCTGCTCAGCCGGACCCAGATGCTGAACCCAGGGGGCCACCAGTCAAAAGGAGAGTCATCGAGGGGCACCAGCACATTGCTGAGGTACTGGGAGAGGTGCCACGCGCACTCTCCACAATCGCACGGAGGATGGAGGAGTCCAACTCCTGCATGAGGGGAATGGTGGCACAGGTGCAGGAGGGTATCGCCGAGATAGTGTCGCAGGGACGTGAAGGCATCTCTGAGATAGTGTCGCGGGTAGGTGTGGGAATGTCTGTGGTGGAGGACAGGCTAGCCTCCCTCGAGCGTCACGCACAGCTCACCAATGAGTCCATCCAGGCCCTCACAACGGCTGTTCGGATTCAGGGTGAGCAACATTCTGCCGCCATTAACAGGTTGACAGATACATTGGAGGTGGCTTTGCAAGGTCTCACCCACGTCATCCAAACTGCCGTCCAGCAGGGTGGAAGGGGTGATGTGGGCCTTGGCCATGAGAGGGAAGATGGTGAACGGGGAAATGGAAGTGTGGACGCTACTCAAGGCGCCCCCACGTCTCACTCGTTGCCCCCCTCTCAACCAGTGCCCGCAATAGTCCATCCTCTCCAGGTGGCCGAGTCTGCCCCTGCACAGGTGCAGGAGGAGCAGGCTGTGGAGGTGCCCTCACGGGCACCGAAACCCAGGGGGCGTCAGCCCAAAGCATCTACCAGGTCAGGGCACGAACAGGAGCAACCTGCCACCACCTCTGCTGGAGCCACAGGGGTAGCACCACGTAGGGGTACCAGGAAACGAAAACCCAAAGTTCCGTGAGCACACAGGGATTGCACCAGGGTGTTTGTCTATTTGTTATCTTTTTATTTCCACTCTTTGAATGTCAACACAAAATAAACTCACTTTTTCTCACCAATGCTGCCACCTCTTGTCCATAATTCTGCGACTTGTGCAATATGTCCCTTCCGTGTGCCTCATCATGACGACGACCACCCCGTCCCACCCATTGGGCATAATACAGTGGGTGCAGGTGTACAGGCACCACTCTTCTGTGGAGGGAGCCTGTATGGACCCTCGTCTGTGCACGTTATGACATGTGAATGCCTCACACAGTGTGATGTTAGGAGAACCGTTGGCATATGAGTGCCACCCTGGCCTGACGAGCACGCAGGTGAGCCGGTGTTCGGCCCATGGGTCGTTCCTCCTCCTCTCGCTCGTACTCCTCCTCCTCCTCCTCCTCATTGACGTCCTCAATGTGGGTGGCGGGTGTGCATGGGGCCTCCTCCAGCGGCACCCCTCTCTGTTGGGCCATGTTATGCAGGGCACAGCAGACAACTATAATTCGTCCCACTCTGAATGGTGTGTATTGGAGCGCTCCCCCGGAACGATCAAGGCACCTGAAGCGCATCTTGAGCAGTCCTATAGCCTGCTCAATTGTAGACCTGGTAGCAATGTGGCTGTCATTATATCGACGCTGCGGCTCGGTAATGGGGTTCCTCAGAGGTGTCATAAGCCACGTGTGCAGGGGATATCCCTTGTCGCCGAGGAGCCAGCCGTTGCCGGTGTTGGGTGCGTGGAAGAGGGGTGGGACGGTGGACTCCCTGAGGACGAAGGCATCGTGGCAGCTGCCAGGGTATCTGGCGCACACGTGTAGGAATCTCTGGCGGTGGTCACAAATGAGCTGGGCGTTCATGGAGTGATACCCTTTCCTGTTGATGAACAGCCCTGGCTCATGTGGAGGTGCCCGTATTGCTATGTGGGTGCAATCGATTACACCCTGCACCCGTGGGAAGCCAGCCACATCATGGAATCCAACCGCCCTCTCCGTCTGGCTGCGCTCATCCATGGCGAAGTTGATGTAGGTCGAGGCCCTGCGGAACAACCCATCGGTGACCTGCCTTATGCACTTGTGTGCAGACGACTGAGAGACCCCAGTGATGTCCCCCGTGGCACCCTGGAAGGATCCGGAGGCGAAGAAGTTGAGGGCAGTGGTGACTTTGACGGCGACGGGTAAGAAGATGCTGCTTGGTCCATCCGGGAGCAGCTCGTCATTGAGGAGGCTGCAGATGTCAGCGACTACCTGGCGAGTGACTCTGAGCCTACGTATGCACTGCTGCTCAGAGAGGTCCATGAAGCTGAGCCTCGGTCTGTAGACCTTGTGCGGAGGATAGTGCCTCCTGCGACGCATCTCTCTCTGCGGTTGCCCTCCATCCTGCTGTGCAGGTGGATGTACCACAGCACCGTGTTGTGGGGATGCACGTCTCTGAGGCGGACGGCGTGGACTGCGAGGCTGCTGAGGCTGGTCATGCTGTTCATCCTCCGAGGATGTCAACGCAGCACCCATCTGGCAGGTGTAGGTCTGCGGGGTTGTGCACGGTAGAAAAGTGTGTCCTCGCACAGGGGTTGCGGTTCCACGCCGGTGAATCTTCTTGCTTGGAGGAGGGTGGTGGAGGGCAAGCGTTGCCCTATGTTACGGAGTGTCCTCCTGCGTTGGTGAAGGCTCTCCCCCCCCCCCCCACCTGTGGAATGCACCTTGGCAGCTGCCACAGGCTGCTGGCTGCAACACGTCCGTCGGGAGTGAGAGTGTTTCCCCCAGTATGGGAAACAGTCTCATTTCACCGTAAAATCTCACACTTGTTAAAAAAACAGCTCAATCAGGTCATTTAATGACCTGAAATAGCTACATAAATACTCTCAAGTGGTACCCCGCTGGCTTTAATTGCCTGCGGGATTCCCACCTGCGGGGTCTGTGCGCGCACGCCGGCGCGTCGGTGTGGAACCCGGAAGTGGGCGGGATCGAGGCGCGATCCGGTCCCGCACCTGGATTTCGGGATTTTCGGGGGCCCCCCGCCGAGAACGCACCCGATAGCGGGTGCTAAAATCGGGCCCCATGTCTCTAAATTACTAGTCCAGTAACATAACCACTATGCTACTGTAGAGCTGCTTGATGATTAGCCATAGAGGCCTGGAGGCAGATCTCAAGTCACATCTTTTGGGTAGGATACTGTGAGGTGCAGGGAGTTTATTTTTGGAGGGAGGGAGTGAAGGTGTCAAAATAATATCAAATCTATTTAGTAATGCATACAAGCAGTCTTAATCATCTTGGGGTAGAATTTCCATGGTCCCCTGATCTGCTATAACTTTGGAGAAATCCATAAATGGCTATTTATACTGTTTTCCAGGTTTTCGTCAATCTTCTGCTAAAGTTTCGATGGGAGATTAGAATAAGTCCTGCGGAAATTACTGGTGCTCATTTTGAACAAATATCAAAGTCAAATCAATTTTACTAAATAACTCCAGGGTTACTTCACCATTGACCGTGAAATTGTGTGGAAAGGTTTATCGGACGATAACCACTTATCTCCATTAGATTACTCTGACTAAAAGAAATGCTGTCAATTAATAGAATTTAAAAGAAAACACAATAGGCATAAAATAACTAGAATGCCTCAGCAACATATTTTGCAAAATCACTAAAGGTAAATTTGTTATAACAGAAATCAACCAATGAAACCCTTTACTGTGCTCTGACTGGAAGGAAAATGAACCTGCATTGTAAGCTTGTATTTTACTGCTGGCGTGTTTTATAAATAAGCATTCAGGGATTCTACGGTTATCAGATATCCCATGTGACTTGAGGACAGGTGGGGGATTTGTGTTCTTGTTGGTCATTTTGTTAAAAATAGATTTTTTTTTTGAAGTGGAATTTAATGAATTTCCTGCATCTGGCAACTCAGCTGAGAACTGATAAAACTCACCCACTCCAAGTAGTCTAGTTTGAGCAGAACATGAGGCTTCATCCTCAGGCCTTTTAAGATGAAAGTCCAACACTCTGCCACTGGAGCTGCAGGTGGACTATCAATGCTGTAAAACTAATAACCCATTTATTTGAAACCACGGCCTAAAAACCCAAGGGAAGCATGAGTAAATATTAAACCAATTTCAAAATCCTAATGAAGCCAATTCTGATTGTATTTACATAGGGTTCAGATCTCGCATATCGCACAGGCTGACGCAGGTAATAGCAGGTTTGCATTTGTTCTTCAGCCACAGGTGTGGCCTAGATGTTGCTGAATTATACAAAGTTGCTGCACTTTAGACTTCATTCCTCAGACCATGGTCATCTCTATTACTCACCATTTTCTGAACCTTTTTGTACATTTTTGCAGCTCAATTTTTCTTTTGTACCACAAAAAATGTTTGTGCTGTCTGAGATATTTAAATCAAAATTCAGGTTTGCAAAGCTTTTGTATGGGTTTTAAATAGCAAGAAGATTGTAAATAAAGTAGCATTAGAAGGAATTGTTATGGGTCCATAATCATATTAAAATTAGCAAGAAGCATTGGTATTAATCCCAGTGGTGCAGTGGCCAGTATGGAATTTTTTTTATTGATGTTAATTGCAACTTCCATCATATTTGAAAATGTCCTTATTAGCTAGGACTGAATAGAAATAGTCTGGTATTTGTGAAGTACAGAATTAGCAGTAAAATTTCTAATGTGGATAGCGGACAAGGGGGTAGAAATACATTAGTGTGCTGGAGCAGCGAGTTCAGGACGTAGCCACTGACACTCATCGCACATCCCCAGGCAGCTGGATGGTGAAGCGGAGGTCAACTTCGGGCTGCTGCTACGCCAGCAGCAGACCTCAGGTAAGTGGTAAGTCCTGGAGGCGGTGGGGGGGGGGGGGTAGGAAAAAGTGAGGGGAGACTGAGTGCGGGGCAGCAGTAGCCTCCAGGAGTTCTGTGGAACCATGAGGAGCACCCCTGCTTCCCCCAGCTCCATGGAAAGGTAATTTAAAAAAATTAACTTGCTTTTTTGGTAGTGGTTTCTTTAAGTACCATGTAGAACCTAACCACAAAAGCCTACAAATGCCCCAGAAGGGCCCATAAACAGGCCTTCAGCCCTTTATTAACATATTCAAGGCAGTGACGCCTGTTTAGAGTGGTTGTAAAGCCGCCTTTACCAATATGGCAACACCCATAACACAGGATTGGGAGGTTGCACCCTAAAATTTGTCCTTTTTACCGCTAGAAAACGGATGGAACGAGGAACAATTTCTACTCCAAGATTTCAGCTGTAACTTCCCACAAAATGGGGCTGATAATGTGATCGTTTGGTGCCAGTAATGCTGCTGTGCATCAATGCCAGTTGCCTGTATCATGGCGGCTGAGACGCGTTCAGCACCTGATGCTCACTGTGCATCACAATGCAAACTAAAGTTCTTCTGGCACTGAGAGTCTGCACACATGTGTACTCATTAAGGTCCAGAAAAATAATGTAAGATAGGGCTTTGCCGCATAATGTAAATGGGGCACCTGAACAGCACTGCAAGAAAGATCCTTTCTTCAAATTAGGTCTTTGCTCTTAAAGGGGCCTGATTCATTTGAACTTACTGCGAGCACCAGCTCTGTATTTTTTCACCAATTGTCTTTTAAAAACAAGATTGTTAAAGTATGCAAGATATGAGTACAGTTATCTTGACCTTACATAGCCCAGTAAATTTCTTCTTCACCTGCTCAAAGTATTAACTGGAGAATGCCTCCGCACTCCAAATAGATTCATCTCCTGCAAACTGTCTTCAAAGCAATACCTTGGAATGGTGCTGTTCTGACTCTGCTTCTGCTTTGTGCAAATTTGCAACCAGTTCCCCTTTGAGTAACGAGCTGCCGTATTAAGAGCAGAAAGTCCACCTCCTGACACTGCGTGTGCTAAATTTCATAATATGACATACAGTCAGCCCACAGTGCTATATGCAACCAAGGAGTAGCGACCCTAGTGCCTCCACGTTGGGACCACATTACGGCTCCAGTGAGGTTCTGATCCTACCCCAATTGCCTGGGAGGCCTCAAGCAGAATTGAGACCTTCTCATAAGAAAATCCAGAAGGTGGACAAACCATGCCATTCTCGCAAAATGGTGACCTAATCAAATATAAATAATCTTCTACCTCTCTTGACTTGAAGAGTGTTAACTTGGTGTTAATTCCAAAGTTTTTGTATTATGCACATGGCAAAAAGGTAATTTCCATTGTTATGTTTTTTATATTTTGTTACTCCAGATATATTTTTTGGGGTTCAGTATCTCAGACCACTCCCAAAGGCAAGTCCTCACTGCCTACGTCCCGGAGAGTACTTTCGCTTGCCTAGATATCTAGGTAGATTTGTCGCATGCTGAGATCAAACAGAGAACCTTCTTCATTTTATTTTGACTTATTGGCTTTATCACATACCCTCATGTGATCTTCCTAGACTTCTGAATGTGTCAGAATAAACACTACACCAGACTGTGACTTAGGCTTTAACTGACAAACAAATTTATTGAACAGTGAAGATTAGTTGAACAGTGGTAATGACACAATATAGATTTTACAGTAGTTATTAAACTTAACTATGTCCTCGAGTAAGCAGAAAATAATAATTAGTCATGATGACTGTGCTACATAATGTATTCTTACATGGCAATTCTGTTTCTTTTCTCACCATCCATGCAAACTATCTGGCCTGACTATTCAAGGACTTCACACATGCTCTGATTGGAGAATCAGCCAAGTTGAGAAATACTTTCCAGGAAACAACCAGGAAAAAGTAACTGTTGCATTTTTAAAACTGCCATTCAAACCCATATTTGAACAAATCCCACAAGATGTTTATATTGTAGTAAATTGCTTGGCTCCTCCCTCAGACAGCTGGCTGAGACAAACGAGTAAAATCTGCAACATTTGTATCAAAATAAACCAGAGAAGTTCTCTGTGAATGAAGCTGGTTTTTAATCTCTTGCATGTCATGGCAGAATTAAACAGACCAATACCATATTACATAGACAAAATACTTCCTTGACACATCCATAAGCAGACTGAGTCTCCTAAGATCTGAAACCTGTGCCCTTATATATGATGCATATGGGTTAGGGTGCCCAAGTTTACAATTAAATCATGGAGATTGTCCACTACGTTCTCTTGCCTCTTATGAAAGACAGAAAATATCACACTGACAAACCACGACATATGGGTCCAAATTGGACACTCTTGCCACACTTTGCCCAAGATTACAATCCTGGAAATCTGAGGGCTGCATTCCTGGTGCTTATGCCTGCCGGTATCCTCTAGCTCTGACCTGGCCAGATTCTACAGGGTCACCTCAGTAGCACCAGTGCCTCCACCACTACAAGCACATCTGCATGCCCCACACTACCAGGAAATCTTACGCCTGGCTGCCATTGGGGGAGGCCCATCTCTTCCTCCCCCCCCTCCCCAAGACCCCATAAGACCCTCGGCCCCCATGTAAGGAGGACAATCCAGAATTTTTTTTAAAATTGTTCTTTTATCTTTGAGAGTTTGGGTCACTTCCCTGACACTTACATCTTTCTCTCGGCTGGTATGCCTCATCTTTTATGCTAGAGCCCTTCGGGGCTGGGAAGTGGGAAATACATAGAGAATTCCCATCCCCAGCTTTGTCTCATTGGCCTTGTAAGGGGTAGGTGGAGTTTGGTCATTTCCAAGGCCAACCAGGAACTCCGAGATCTGGTGTTTCCAGGTCCATGTTTGTTTCCAGGATGTTCTGCCAGACTCACTCACAAGAAAATTCATGACTTACGTCTATCGTCCCCAAAATATCACAATTCTGGGTGTTTCTGCCCTGTAGAAACCAACTGACCCACACCAGATATGGGCATACCAGTGTCAGAATACACTCTGTATCATGCAGGGCTACTGTTAACCGTCATTCATGGAGATTGGATGTAAGTACTGCATCATATTCTGCAAGCTTGGGATCATTGCACAGTTTCTGACAATCTCATGTTATGGCAGCATTCAGTGACCCCCAGATTCCATTCTCAGGGCAACAGTTGCTTATTTTGTTTCCCATCTTGTTGCATTCAAGAGATTTTAATCTCCCTAGAATCTCTGACCTATTGGGCTGTGCAGTGTCAGGCTTACAGAGTGTCAGCAGTTCAAACTTCAATGAATCGACTGATAATTAATCAGTGTGGGACATCCATCTTCCCATCTGCTCATCAGCTTTCCTCCACTGGCGAGACCTCAAAATGATTGTCTCATCTGACCATTTGACCAAGGGTCTTGGTCAAGCAATTATACCCTTAAATTATCCTAATCAATTTCCAGAACATTATCTCTTACATTAACTCACATCCATTATCATCAGCCATTACATTGTCTGCCTCTAACCACAGTTTCTGTATATCTTTCATTTCTGTTGCCAGTTCATAGAATCATAGAAATTTATATTTAGAAATTCATAGTTCTTTAACTATTGGGTTCTTAGTTTTTATTTGGTGACATTTTATATATAAACCTAAGGTTTGAGTTGTTCACTCATTTTATTACATTATGATCCACACTGTACAATGGACCTACTGTATAGAAAGCTAAGTGACAGTATCAGCCTTTCTTCCCAGAATTTTCTTCCCCTATCTGTGATGGTTTCTAATGATTCAAGTGTCCTTAAAAATGAGTCTGTCATCCCCCGCTTTAAAATTTGGAATGTTAGATATTGCAGTTATTTTGAACAGAATTATGGGCTGAATCAACTGGACTCCCACCCACTCGTAGCAATCAAGCCTCTCTGCCAATTTGAGGGCATGCCAGTGCCACCTTCTACTTTTTTTTTCCTCCTTGTGCTCGCACAGCTGCTCCTTTTCTTCAGTCTCGTGCCTTTGCTGCTCGGCCTCATGCTGGCCCTGATGCTCCTTTTCTTCTTGTATTGCCAGTCTGTGCATTTTAGCTTCGTGATGGTACTGGATTTCCTCCACTGCAGACCGACCAATTCTAACTCTGTCCGCGCCTTGAGATTCTATGCTCATAGTAACTGATGCTTGATTCTGATTGTTTACTTTAAACCATAAAAAAAAAATCTGTTTTGGTCAATGCGTAATATTTAACTCCACTTTTAGCTGCCAGCAATTCTTATATTTTGGGCTTGTGAAAACTGCCTTTTTGATAAGAACGTAACTAACATGGATCTTTTATGATCTGAGACCCGCATCCATAAACATGCTGTGAATGGGATAACATGCTCACCTGAATCACAGAGTATTATTGATTATAGATCATGAGATGCCCACACATTATCTTGTCTCTTCCAAAAGGCAAAAAACACCAAACCGACCAACCAATGTCTATCAGCTAAAACTAGTTGGATTTATTTACAGGTTAAGTAATACAAAGAAGCCAAATGATACAAGATATCAAGTCAGCACAATTCTTTCAAAAATTAAAACTAGAATCAGTCAACAAGGACTTAATGTACCCTTTTAGACCATATTTCTCAGCGCCTGATAAACAGAAGTTCTCTTGGATGAAGGTCTGATTAGATCCTTGATAAATCTCACAAATACAATGCATATGGATATTGTGAAACCCAGTTCATCCATGGAGTTTGGCTCTCCTTCTAGAACTAAAGCTGAACAACCAGAGGAGCAATTTATGACATGCAATGTCTTACGTGTTAAAACCATCTTCTTGACTGAGAGTTTAATAGATTTCACACTTTGTTCAGGAGGGGCTGAATTCTCCTCACAGCAGGAATGCCATCCACCCATATGAATCTGCCACCAACCCGCTGCAATTTCCTCCTGATGCCCTCATTTACTATTCATGGCAGGTTTGGTGCGGTAGTACCACCCCTGACAGGTTTACTGCTGTTGTGTAGGAGTGAAATTCAGTTTCGGTGCAGCCTCTAAGCGGTTGCAAGAATGGCACCTTCGGGGGTGTCAGCAGCTGCAGATTCTAGGATGCATCCCTGGAGGTCCAGCAGGATGATGTAAAGGTCAGAAGAGCAAGGTTATTGGGCAGAGGACAAGAAGCCCCATAAGAGGGTGGTGCTGGCTGTATGGAGGGAGGTGGCAGAGACAGTAATTGCTACTCCCACTATCCCATATCCCATCGGAAGAGGTTCAATGACCTCACAAGGTTAGCTAAAGTAAGTCTAGGCACTGGTGCCAATGTGCTCCAGTACATTTTCTCTTTCAGCACCTAGGTGTCAGGGAAACTCAACTGTGAGACTGTGGGTCCAGCTAGTGGGATCCAGGCCAGAGAAACAGACTGGGCCCCTAGAGAAAACGACGTCAAAAAAAAAATTAAAGATTGGCTCCCTTACACAAAAGACTGTGGATATCATGGTTAGGTGGGTGAGTGCTGGAATTTTCATCCACCATGGACAGATGGACACGAGAGGAGTGGCACTTGCACCTGTGTGCCCCATGTTAATGAGATGCCCTTCTGCTGATTCCATAAGCTAAGGCCAGGTCATTGCTGGTGAGCACGGAGATTGAGACCAGTGATTTTTGGCCCCTGTAAGTACAGCATTGGAGTGAAACAGTTTTGGTTTGCAACAGTGCTGCAGTTTTCGGGCTAAATTTTTCTGAGACTTAGACCTCAATGAAATCAATGTACAGAAAATCATTGGGAGAAAATTACCGATAAACTGCTCGCTGCATGCAAGACCCCACCAGTATCACAGGATCGTGGAAAATGTTGTCTATAGCATGAATGCAGCCTGAATCCAGTGTATGGGCCTTGATGCTCAATTAACATCCCAAGTTTAGCATTGGTGAAAAGCCATTTCAGCTTCAGTGTGAATGCACTGCCAGGCTTCTATCAGTTGTCTTGAGTACTCAATTTTAATAGCAGTCTCAAAAAATGCTTAGGGTCAGCTTCCTCAAAGACCATATTTCACTAGTTTCTCCCTTGTTCTTAGACAAAGTGAGAGAAATTTTATCATGATAACAAAGTAGCTCCTTGGCATCTGACAATGCTACTCCATGATCAGCTGGTAGGTGGTGCTAAAATGCAATCTGAGATGGAAGATTTGTTGATGTTCTCTCCAATTAGCTGGGCTCCTCACCTCATCTGTGTTGCTGTGATAATTTGGTTGAGAATTGGTAGCTTTCTGTCTGTAGAAAGTCCAGCTGATTCAAGGTTTTTTACCCAGGATTCCAAGTGACAGCTGAAGAACACAAAAGACATTAAATTGCTGTTAAATAACCTTTTTTACCATGGATTTGCAGTGTGTACTTAACACTGAAGAGCTCTCACTTTGAATCAATTGGATACTTAATTTGTAAGGATCTAGCTGCCAAATAACTTGTGCACTGATTAATCGAGTTCTAGTTCTAGTTATAATTTATCAGTTGGGTTTAGATTATTTAAATTTTTAATGTAGAGCATCTTCAGCTTACCTGAACCACCACATCTTAACAAAACACCCTTACAAGCCCTCACTTGTATCAACTAGTCACACATTGTCTAAATGGGGCAAATTTTAGTATTTCTGAAATGAGATAATATGGATCGCTTTGAGTTCAGGAATGCTTTCGAAGCTTATCTCTAATACTTCAAAATATCTAATGTATTGAAATGCACAAAAAATATCACATGGTAACTGTAGAAAATAGTAATTAATGTATCAAAAGGATTCTGTGACACAGTTGTATATGTGTGTACCCAATGTTTATAAATGTATATAGATAAACCACTACTCTTAAAAGTATTAAGCAGATCATTCTGATCTCCTTCCCCAAAAAGTTTCATGCCCCTAATTTATAAAATTTACTACAACAATATCAGACTCTCCACCTTCAGCAACATCTTGTTTAGCAGAAAGTAGGCCCATGTTATCTGGATAGTAACTTGTCAGATTCCTGAATGGTTATGGTGAAGTAACCAAAAAAAATCACATTGTTGGTAATATCCCTATTTTTATTCTTCAACTCATCATGAACCACTCTAGGGAGATCTGCTAGTCTATATAATTAAAAGTCTTGCATCTAGCACATATCTGATGCATTACATCAATCAAAAGCACCTGAAAGTGTAGCCAGAGATGTCACATTTCAATAGTGCACCATGCCGTAGCGCAAAATGTCATGATTGGTTCAAATAACCATTTATCAGTTAAATTACCAATCAAATATGTGATTGACTAAGTGTGCAAAAATCAAAAAATACCAATGGGGAACATATAACCAGCAGAAAGCTGAACAAACAAATCTTATTTTTTAATATCTACCATTCATGAATCAGCAAGGACTAGAAAATGAGGCTGGGGCTCTTTTCTCTAGGAAAGGGAAGACTGCGAGGTGACGTGACAGACAGCTTTAAATTTATGAAGGGATTCGATAGGTTAGACGTAGAGAAGATTTTTCCACTTGTGGGGGAAGTCCAAAACTAGGGTCCATAAATATAAGATAGTCACGAATAAATCCAATAAGGAATTCAGGAGAAACCTCTTCACTCAGAAAGTGGTGAGAATGTGGAACTCACTACCACAAGGAGTGGTTGAGGAGAACAACATTGATGCATTTAAGAGGAATCTAGATAAGTACATGAGGGAGAAAGTAAGAGAAGGATATGTTGATAGGGTGAGATGAAGTAAGGTGGGACGAGGCTCATGTGGAGCATAAACACCATCATGGACCTGTTAGGCCAAATGGCCTGTTTCTGTGCTGTAAAATTCTATGTAATTTAATCACTCAGATAATTTCACACTGTTTTCGTCCACCATTTACCACCTTCACTCAGGTGAGTGTACGGTTGTGATAAGAACCACTTAGGCATGGGAGCCTTCTCAACTCAACTAAAACTTTAGTAAATAAGACTCCAGCAAAGGGTTCTTCCTGGCTGCATGTTGCACAGGAAGAGATGGTATATTTCAGAGACTACCTCACTGCTAAAAATCAGTTGAAGAAACAGTTAGCTGTTGAGATGCCCAAGTAGCTCTGGTGCGGTCTGTAGAGTCACACACTTGGGTAAAGGCAAGTCTGCAGACCACCTCAGAAGCAAACAAAAGAAGTTTTTAAAAAAAGTAAAAAACAAAAAATAAACCAATGCACCAAACAAAATACAAAAAAAGAGCAAAGGACACTGTGCATGCAGGAATCATAATTACTTCTCCCAGTGCTGTCAGTATGTAACTCTTGACCTATACAAAAACATCCAATGGAACATGTTGGTCCATATCCACAAATATATAGCCAATCAAAACAGCACAACGTCCTTAAGTTACTGAAACAGAACCTACACTATGCACCACTAGAGATGATGATGCTATACTTATTCTATATATTGGAACAGCACACCATCAATTCAGTAAACAGCAATGAACCAATGACAATAATATAGTTTCAAGATGAACCAATTCAAGCCATTCTTAATTATGGATGCTTATAGATTATTGTCAACAAATCCAATTAGCAATCTATGGTTGTTGGTCCTGAGTCTCACATGAAGCTCCACTACATGCACATCCAGTTATTTCCATTTATTGCAAGGACATTTCTTTCGGTGCTTGGTAAATTTTTTGCTCATATCAACTCTGGGAAGCAAGCAGCCTCAGCTGATGTGCTTGTTATTAAGGGAAAGCTTGGTTGTCTACTTGGCCTACATACAGTTCAAGCACTATAACTCACCAGTCTACCGTCAGCAAAATGTAGCATTAATATACCAAGGAGCTTATTTTGCATGAATTCTTTCAAGCATTTGACAATATAGGCAGGCTGATGGACTGGCAGGTTAAACTCCTTATTGACAAGTCTGTTATCCCCGTTGGTCTGTGTCATTGCAAGATACAATTTTCCGTACAGAAAGAAACTGATGCAAAGCTAAAAGAGTTGGGGGGAAGTGTTATAACCGAAGATGCAGATGGTCCTACACTTTGGGTCTTGCCTCTAATAATCCTCCCCAATTCCAAGAATCCCAATGATAGATGTCTTTGTATCAAAATGCAAACAGAGCAATTAAGCATGAACAGCATGATACTCTAACCCAGGATGAGATTATCACAGGTAAATGAACCATCTGTTTCCTCAAAAGTAGAGCTGAAATCTTGGTTCTGACTAGCTTTATGAGCCATTATATTACAATGCACCTTGCGATGCACCTTGTTCTGAAGTAATACAAAAGGCTAATTTTCAGTATACTTTCAACAATAGAGAGATTTCATTGTACCATCAGATACATTATTGAATTAATTCCAGGTTCTTGAATCTAAACAATTATATTCTGATACGTGCAACCAACCAAGAAGAACACAATGCACTTTCACAGCATTCTTAAGAGGCTACGAGAAAATGGTCTAATCTTCAAAAGCAGAGAATATCGCCAGACCCTAAGATGGTCAACGCAATCCACCATGCTGCAGCCCCAAGTAATGCATCAGAACTCCTCGTGTCTTCTAGGCATGGTTAATTAATGTTCCTGTTTTAGTTCCAGTTTGGTTACCATTACAGAGCTAGTGTAAGAACTAACAACGAAAGGCAGTATCTTCAATTGAGAAGACAAATGTAGTCACACCCTACTTCAGATTACACAATCACTGATCATACAATGATGGTTTATTTCAATACTCATCGGCCAACAAACATCAATGTTGATGCCAGTCTTGTGAGCTTAGGAGCCATCCTTATCCAAAAAGATAATTTTGGTTGGAAATTGTTTGGGCAATGCAACAAATCCACTTTACATCTACGAGCAACAACTTGTGATGTTGACAAGCCTTTGATCCCTACACACTCCAAGCCACAATTTAAACCTAATTCTAAGATCCAGCTCTGGTTGCTGAAAGTCCAGTCCTATGACATGATTGTTAACTGTCACCTGGGATCTGATAATCCTACTGTCCAACATTTGAAATAACCAAATCTATCGCAACTAACAAATCTGGTGCCACTATTCCATGTCCAGACAAGGAATGTTTTTGTCAGATAAAGCACCACCATTCAAGTTGTAAGAATTCTGGGAATTCCAACTTTTCCCTGAGTATGGAAAACTTTGGCCATTGACTAAAATCCTAAGATGGAAGGATAGGTGAGAGGTCACCAAACGAATCAACAACACACAGTGGAATGTGGGAGAATTACTGCTTCAGACATGTCTCTGTTTTAATACGAAACCTACAGCAGGTGGTCGACGATCAGAAAGCCAGTAAGCCATTGAAAGAGGCAACTGTTCCAGACACGGTGGGGCCATGTCTTTGTTTTAAAGCAAAACCGATCAACACCTAGGACGTTGGATACAAAAGGAGCCTTGTATACCAGGTGATCAACAATCGGAATGAATCGTAGAAGAACAATGGCCCATTGAGAAAAGCAATTGCAACATGATGAGAGACCATCAAAAGCCATCAAAAATTCTTAAGGACTTTGTAAGAACTGTTTAAATAGACATGAAGTGCCTCATTTAAGAGACGAAGACCATTGTAAGAGGAGGGGTATATAAGTGGAAACTCGAAACCCCTCTCGCTCTCTGGCTCTTGCTTGCTCTTGTGTTCTGCTCCTCTTGTTCTGCCTGTCTCTTGGAGGAGAGCAGCTTCCAGCGAAACCAATGAATCCTATGTGAGAGAACCGGTCAGCCAGATCTGCAAGTGCAAAGGATTGGTGAGCCTCGACCATACGTGTGTGTGTGTGTGTGTGTGTGTGTGTGTGTGTGAGATAGGTGTCTCCAGGGTCCCCACCAACCTCTTAGTTTAGCGGGATAAAGTACTGTAGTGGGTGTGTGTAACTCAATGTACTGTGTAGGACCGTTTGTATTGTTATCTTCTTCGTGTTGACAGTATAATAAAACCAACATTCCAATTCAAATCAAACACCGAGTTTGTGTGTTCTCTGTGCTATTCAACTGCGTGATCCATCACCGGGTGCGTTAGCGTAAGTCCTGTTTTTCTGAACCCCCGATCCATGAGGTATAAGTGTTCCTTGGCCAGACCGGGGACCAGATATCTGCACCAATCAATAGGGTGAGAACAACCCCAAAACACCCTACAAAGTTCAGAATTCCAGCAGTTAGCAGAACACCTTTGGATTTTCCCACAGCTGAATCACACCACAAAATCTAGCTGCAAACGTGATATTGAAAGATTCATAAGTGTACCCATATTGGTCAAGTGGACAGTTTATCTTTCAGCAACAACTTAGCATTCCTGTGTAACTACTGCTATGCCACACTCCACCTCATCACCTGCAACAATGTTGTTATATTGCATATTGAGAACACAGTAACTCACATCATCACTTCCAAGCAACATAAAATAATGAAGGAACACCGGTCAGTGCTACTGCAAAAGTGAAGGAATATGCTGATCAAAAATATCATTCCTGACTTAGTGAAATCAAAGTTGGTGACCACATCCTGAGAAATAATGTGAGGAAAAATAATAACCCTCTACAAACCACTCATCTACATTGCAATTCGCAGATTTGGTTCCACTATAATTGCTCAAAGAGGTTTCCATTAAATGACCAGAAATGTAAGGTTCTTCTGAAAAGTAACTGCATCACTGGACTATCAAAATAATCATGCACATTGAACACAATACTGATATTAGGAGGTTTGGAACTAGATGATGCAACCATCAATATGCAGAATCAGGCACCGCCTACTTGCATTCTCATTTTCAGGTACAGGAATCCCCCTTTTTTCTTGAAGAACTGTGTTGTTTAAATGTTTGGCTGCTATGTTTTAGAAAGTTTGGCTATTTGTTTAAAAAAGGTGAGCTAAGTTGATCTTAATGGAAAGGAGAGTTGTACTGTATTCAACCAGACACTAGAGGGAGAACTAGGAGTTTTTGTTGGAACAAAACTGTGCAGTGATGGTATCACTTGTAAAAACTAAGTACTTTCCCAGAAAATAAATAATCAATTTTTAGAAAGGCAAATGGCAATGAGGATATCTAAAGTCTTTTAGATATTTATTGATGCTTGAAATCAGCATAGAGGTCAACCATGCTCTCTCTTAGTAACCCTACACCTAAACGGTTTGGCTTGCCTGTTTATTTCATGAAGCTGTGGTCCTTTGCCTCTGAGGGGTCAGTCCTGTACTAATGAAATACATGTTGCCATTTAGCTTAAATAAAAAAGGAAAATGAAAAACTTCAGCCATCACATCTGAGGGTCTTCTCGTTGTTTTACACATAATTAGATAGCGCCTTTAATAATCCCATGAGGAGGCAGGGCACACAGGAGTACTAACCAAAAACACAGAAAAAAATCCACCTCTCCACCTCTCATGGGTCTCTCTGTGAATTTATGCCATGTCTTCACACACATTAAAGTATAGATTAAATCAATCCTTTCTAGTCAATGCCAGACTAATAGCTATTTACCCTTGCGGTTATGGGATTAAATTAAAATGTAATAGAATACCAGGAGCCTGGCAAAAGAAATGCACGTGAATAGCCATTCACCCCTGGGCTGTGTTAACTGACATAAAGAGGTGTGGCATAAACTAGAGACCAGGATTAAAGGGAAAAATATAAACCAAAGTCCTCAGGCAAAGCAACAACAATTCTGCTTCTGAGGCATTATCTATACAGTGTTATTTGGGTATATAATGCCATTGTACACAACTATTCATGATTTAACTTTCTGGGTCCCACTTTTTGCAGTTTTCCTATTTTTCTGTAGACACCTTCAGGAATACTCAGGGGTGGCAGATAACTTGCAGTACTGCAGGATAATTACCTCACAGTAAGTTCCCATTCTCTTCAGCATTTGCCTCTTTCTTCTGCAATAATGTTGAATAATCTTGGTTGAACTGTTCTCATACCTGATGGTGTACTTGCTCTGTGCCACCTCAGCAATTTGTTCTATCCAACTGCCTAACAGAATCCCATTTGGAGCAAACTGAACATAAGATTAGCCAATGCATGAAGTGTACATGGAAAAAAGTAATAATCATTAAAAGGAATGTAATGGACCAGAAAATATTATTCAAAGACCATCTGGCCAATCTAAGAGTGGTTCACAACCTATAGCGCTCTTAAAATGACTGAGATCAGCTTTAATCACCTCCCTTGGCAGTCCATTCCAAACATTCAGTACCTTCTGTATGAAGTAGTTACATCAGATCTGATCACTCATCTTCCTTCTTCTGAGCTTCAACCCATGCCCTCTCATTATTCCTGGGGCCATACTGAACAATACTAAACAACTTGTCGATACTCTTAAAGATCTAAATACCTGAATAAGGTACTCCCCTTCTCTTCTCTCTTCTCTCCTCTCTTCTCTAATCTAAACACACTTTTTGCAATTTCTCTTTGTAGGTCAGGTGTCTGATGCCAGGTGTCAGGTGAGTAGTCCTTTGGTGCACCTTTTCCAGAGAAATGATGACTTCCCCATAATATAGTGCCCAGAACTGCATGTAGTAATCCAGATGGGGACAAACTAATGCCCTGCATAGGCTTGGTATCGCATCTTATAATTTATATTCTATTCCATGTGCTGTACAACCCAAGAATCTATTTATCTTACTGCTGTAGCACACTGTGCAGATGGTTGCAATAGTCTGCCCACCAATACCCCCAGATCCTTTTCCTATGAAGTATCCTGCAGACTAACACTTTTTAGCTTATAGGGCCTACTTTATTATTCTTCTCGAGCCTCATCACTTTTCACTTATCGACACTGAATTTCATTTGCCATTTCTTAGTCCAACTTCCCAATCTATCTACATTCCTTTGCAGCTGATTGACCTATTCTTGATTGTTTAGAACCAACTTCCCTCTCCCCCTCTATCTTGATGTCATTGGCAAATGTTGACAGTTTTGTGCCTTTCCCCACTTCCAAATCACTGATGTATAATGTGACTAGTAAAGGTGCCAGCACTGATCCACGAGACACCCCACTAATCACTTCCCAGCGCTCTGATGCAGCTCTGTGCATGACCACTCTCTGACTACTTTGATGCAGGCAGTTATCGATCCACTTCAATAACTGCCCACCTATTCTGTGCTTTTCTACCTTATGGAAACCTCCTATGTGGTACTATATCAAAAGCCTTGCTGAAGTCTAAATAAGCAATGTCCGCAGAGTTCCCTTTACCCATAAGCTCTGATAACTCCTCAAAGAATTTTGTCAAGCATGATCTGCCCCCAGCTTCATAAAGCCATGCTGACATTCCCTGATGACTGCGTACACTTCTTCATGATAGTCACTAAAATTTTATAAGCTAAGATATGATAGAAATATTGGATAAATGCAGTAAAATAAATGTAGCTAATGAGGAACTGGCTGACTAACTATGAAGTTACAAACAGTAATTAAATCTTTGTTAATAGTAATATCTGGTTCCGTCACATGTGGAACGTTGTGTACAATTTTGGCCACAGCACTTCAAGACGAATATGAGTATCCTGGAGAATATCCAAGGAAGAGCAACATGAATGTAAAGGTATAACTATGAGGAAAGCTTAGAGAAAGCTTAAGCTCTACAGTCCAAAGAGATGGGCCCTGAATTCTACAGCTGTTCTCCCACCGTAACTTCTTTTCATTTTCATGACTGAAAATGGGTGTTTATGCTGTTTCTTTATGGGTTCCACTGGTCTCTTGCTGAAGGTATGGCGGGAGATTAGGAGAACCTCCACAGAATTTCGAGACTAAGTTTTTTAAGTGGGTAATCCCATGGAGATATATGGGGTTAGAAATTCATCAGTCCTCGATTTCAGGCGCAAAGGTGGCGATGCGGCCGCAACGCGTGCCCGTAGTGGGAGACGCGAGGCTGACCCGAAGTTTGACCTCAGGCCTCATCTAATCAATCTGGGCAAGGTTCAATAGGCAGCTCGCCCATTTTAACCAGATGAATTTTGGGCCACTTGCCTCACCGGCAATAGGTCGTTGGGGGAGGGGGGGTGTGGGGGAGCGAGCGGTCGCGAATACTGTGGAGTTGGGCAAAGCACTCCTGCTCCTCCTGGGCCTATGAAACAATTTTTTTTAAAACTTACCTTTTAGTGGCTTAGGCTGCAGTGACCACTGAAGAACCCTGTGCGGAGCAGGCCAGGAACCTGCTCCATTCATCATAATGCATTTTCACAGAGGGGGCCTAAAACAAGCCCCTCATTTAAATGTAAGGGGCCTAACACCTATTTTAGGCAGCTGCCAGGGACGCCTGAAAAATAACCCAATACAATATTGGATCAGATGTCTTTCAGGCATCCTTGGGGCACAGGACATTGGTCCCCAAAATATGACCTTGTTGAGCCCGTAAAATAGGCATAACGAGGTCGCATTTCTATCCCATGATGTATTAAGTAGTGTAGATAAGGTGAATCCAGAATGCTACTTCAAGGTAAAACTTACCTTTTTGACCAAATTTTTGGTCTTGGACTTCATATCATCACTGATGGGTGAGTTAGGTTAAAATTGCCCCCACTGTGACTGCTACTTGGGCATTGTGCATGCCCGTAGCATATGCCTGTCGTTCATATTGCTGATCCTGCACTATAAAGTGAGGTAAGCTCATTTAGATATATTATTGCTCTCGCAATGCAAAGCACATTACAAGCTGGAAGCACACAGGAGTTAGGACCCACAATATCTGGCGTCAGCAGCTCTTTAATAGCTGCTGGTCTTCCTTAAAGGGGGGGCTTGCTCCAATTTTTTTTTAAATGGCAGAAGCAAGGTGCAGAGAAAGAACAGAACCATTCCAAGTTGCTGCTTTGCAGGTGCTTCTGGAGCAGGTGCACCATTTCATCAGGAGTAGCAGCAGAGCAGTCTGGATAGAGGTGGCACGGAGAATTAAACCTGAGAACAGGTGAGGAAGAAATTTACTGGGCTACACAAAATTGCCACGGTAACTGAGCTCACACTTTGCTTACCGTTACGCTATTAAAATATAATATAATATTGTATCAGTGTAAACACGGTGCAGGATCACAGAGGAATGATGTATAACTTTCTAGCAACTGTTCATCTATTTTCCATCCAGACCTGGGAGATCTGCTAGCTGATTTTTAAAAAATCAAGAGAATGTGGGTACTTTCCTGGGAAATCTGAAACATTAATGGCAATGTTTCAGAATACAATTTTGTGTTCTAGTTTGAAAGAAATATAAATCAACATAGTGCTTCCATCCTGGAGAAAAGTTAGGTATTATATTTTAAATCTTTTTTTTAGCTTTGAATGTCACTGCTCTACCCAATTTTGTTTAATTCCATTGATACCAGTCAGGATTATATACCATGTGTAATGCTCTGTTTATATCTTGACTAATCTAATCTAATCTATTTTAGAAGCAATCTATATATTTACTATCTAGCCTGTGCTGCACTGTGACAGTGATTTGATGTGTTCCTCACTTTCCATGTGACCCAAGTCTGTGCACTATAGATCAACTAACTCACTTTGAGACTTCATACCACCCTAAATATTGATTCTGACCTTTTCAAGTTGACCCTGGCCTGCATATCATTCCCCAGTGCAAGCCTGTTCACTCACAATGTGCTATGACCTCTGATCGTCATGAGCTAGCATCTCAGCGTCATGGAACATAAGAGGCATTTTAATCCGTTGAGGATTACTGTGCTATTTTTCATTATTTCCTACAGTGTAAAAGTTCACAATTTTCATTTGATTTCTACTAATAAAGACATAACGTTTTGTTTCTTCTCATTTCCTGCTGTGGTGTTTCAGCAATCTAGCATTGTAGAATATGATTCCTACATGTGTTTGGTAATGGAAAACATGGTCTCATACT
Organism: Heptranchias perlo; assembly: GCF_035084215.1. NCBI lineage: Eukaryota > Metazoa > Chordata > Chondrichthyes > Hexanchiformes > Hexanchidae > Heptranchias > Heptranchias perlo. The sequence continues at coordinate 38,481,688 of NC_090336.1, forward strand.
GAAAAACATAAAAGGAAATTCAGTGCTCATACAGCTAGCCTACTAACTCATGCTGCAGCAGACAGGAATGTTATTAGTGTATTGCAGGCCAGTGCTAGCAGATAGATTATTGGGGCACATGGTGCTTTCTTAATTGTTATGGGAAAAGCAACATATGTAGCAAAGCAGCAGGACTGTAGTGATCAATTAGTTTAAAATAAAAGATTATAGCAATTCCTAGTGTGCCATTAGATTAAAGTCTATTAGTTATATTCAATTTGTTACATATATTAAGGAAGATCACCGGGTTTCAGTTTTTTACTTTTGATCTTACTCATTTACTAAGAACAATTTAAATCTTTCTCATTTGCATTGAAGAAAAACAACCATTGCTTACTCCTAAACAACCATTGCTTACTCCTAAAAAGACATTGGTGATTCTCAATTGTGGAAGGCATTTTTTTTGATTGACTGGTGACTAAACCTAGTGACTAGGTTGGTCCTTCATACTTTGCACTTTTCCTAGCATATTTTTAGTATAAGTCCTTGATGGTTTTCCCATCAGTTTTCTCGTATTGCCCAATTAGAAAGGAACACATGAAAACTTAAGATAGCTAATTTAACTATGTGTTTTACATTATATCTGTACTTAGAATGCCCAGAACAATATTGTTGTGCCACAGAGCATTGGCATGTGAGTTTGTGCCTCTGATTTTCCACAAGTTCACGGTGTGTGTCATGCCCTCAATAGAAAGCATCGAGCAGCGACAAGGCACTTTCTTCACAAGCAGGGAGAGAAATTTAGTGTGCCTCCGAGCAACTAGTAAGAGTAACATTACCAGAGGTCTGCAACCAGGCCACCTGCTACGGGGAGAGCCAGAGAGAAAAGGAAAATATAACTTATTAAAAAGGTCTGATGTTTCATTTTTTGATTAAATTTATTCAAAACCTTATTGCCCTTAATAACCAATAACAAGACACAAGAGTAAGTGGCAAGAAGCTGGATAGGCAACTCTTATGTGTATTTGGAGCCAAACCAAAAGTTTTAAAAACAATTTTCTTATGTGGGGCTGGTGGTCTTATGGGATAGGGAAGTGGCATTATAATTCTTGGTCGTCTTTTGTGTGGGCGGGGGGGATTATGCACATACAGTGGAATCCACCTGTACTGCTGGTTATGTTCAAGTGGACATAGTGCTTAATTTTTTAATATCAAAACTGTATTCCATTCAAAGCTATACTTGTACACTTGCTTATGGTGCTTATTACAAGTCAGTTGTAATGCTCAAAACACATTTTACTTTTTATTTCACTTGGGCTTCTTTACAGCAGATTTTTTTTCTTATCGATATCACTGCCTTTTTTGGAGCTTGCTGCCTTCTTTGGTCTTGTTGTCTTTTTTGCAGCAGGAGAACTCTTAGAACCTGAAGCGATTCTCACCAGGTCTGTTTTGCTACCTCTCCTTTTCTTTTGTAACGTATAGAGTTCAGATGACCACCTTTGGAGGGCTCTTCCCTTGCCCATATACTGAGATGGTCACAGCTGCCGCAACCACTATCCCCAACAACTCTATCGGGGGGCTCCTTCCTATTGCTATCCGCGCTCCTCCTTGAATGGGGAATGACACTGGCTCAGTTTCAATCTTTAACTGATCCCGGTACGCATTTCTGGGCAGTACCAATCTCTTCACCATAGATATGCCCTCAGCTGTAACGGGGTCTGATAGCAAATTCTCCCCAAAACCATCAACAGATCATTCAGAGACCACCCTCTCAAATATCTCAAAGATATGGTGCTCACTTTAACTATTTGCCAAACCTAGCACTGTTTGCAGATTGTACTGTAATTACATTTTAGCTTTTATTAGTCTAGTGAGGAGGAGATAGAATGCTTTAAGTTGGTGATGTCTATCCAGTTCTTAATAATCACAATTTTCTAATTTTAGCAAAAAAGTATACAAAATTTCTATTTTATTGACTGGCATAGGATACATTAAGACAGTTCATCCATAAGTGCACCTATCCACGTGACACCCACGTAACTGTATGCTTATCAATCACATGACTCACACCTCTTTCTTACTCGTGCACCACGAAGTGAATGGATGCTAACTTTTCCACAAAGTTTGGATGTCACTTGGAGAGGTAACATTGTGGTGGTGAGCGACTGCTAATACACAAGTCAACGTAATAGTAATTTTAATTCATGTTTCTTACTGTAAATGAAATTTTTGTATAAGAATCTCTTCCAGACCATTGTTAAAAATTTTAATAATTTTGAGTTCTGTAATGCATATTACAGTTCAGATTTTGTATTTTGCCCTTTTAAGACTGTATTTAAACTTCACATCCAAATGAAAACAAATGCTCATTTTTTTTTCATTTTGTGAGTTCCTCCTTTGAGGGAACACCATTTATCACACACCCCTCCCCATCCTCATTCCCTCCAGGTCTTACACTATTTGCACCAAGAGGGCCGACAGGCAGCCAGGTCTCAAGCCAGAGTAGGGTAGCATAATGGTTATGTTACTAGACCAGTAATCCAGAGGCCCGGATTAATAGTCCAGGGAACATGAGTTCAAATCACATGATGGCAGTTTGGGAATTTGAATTTTAAAAAAAACATCTGGAAATAAAAAGCTGCTATCAGTAATAGTGGCCATGAAGCTATCAGATTATTGTAAAAACCCAAGTTGTTACTAATGTCCTTTTAAGGAAGGAAACCTGCTGTCCTAACCAGGTCTGGCCTATATATGACTCCAGTCCCACACCAACATGGTTAGCTCTTAACTGCCCTCAGAGGTGGGGGCGCAGTGGTATACAGTCAGGGGAGAGTGGGCTGGGACCCCTCAACACTGACTGCAGACCTCATGAAGTCTCATGGCTTCAGATCAAACCTCCTGCTGATTTTCACCTGCGGCCCTGCCTCAGGTGATGAATAGTACTCCTCTTTGTTGAACACCACTTGGAGGAAGCACTGTGGATAGTAAGGGCACAGAATATACTCTGGGTGTGGGACTTTAATGTGCATCACCAAGAGTGGGTCGGTAGTACCACCCTTGACCGAGCTGCTCGAGTCCTGAAGGACATTACTACTAGACTGTGAGAGAACCAACACGAGGGAATAACGTACTTGACCTCGTTCTCACCAATCTACCTCTCACAGATGTGTCTACCCAAGACAGCATTGGTAGGACTGACCACAGAACAGTTCTGTTTTCAAATCCCTCCATGTCCTCACCCCTCCCTATCTCTGTAACCTCCTTCAGCCCCACACTCTTCCAATTCTGGCATCTTGCGCATCCCCGATTTTCATCGCTCCACCATTGGCGGCTATGCCTTCAGCAGCCTAGACCCTGAGCTCTGAAATTCCCTCCCTAAATCTCTCCGCCTCTCTTTCCTCCTTTAACGCTCCTTAAAACCTACCTCTTTGACCAAGCTTTTGATCACCTGTCTTGATATCTCCTTATGTGGCTCGGTGTCAAATTTTGTTTGATAACGCTCCTGTGAAGCACCTTGGGACATTTTACTACATTAAAGGTGCTATATAAATGCAAGTTGTTGTTATCATCTCCGTAGATGCCAATTCCTGTCTTCACACTGAGGACACCCTTGTGTTGTGTGCCACTACCAGTGTGTTAAGTGGGATAGATTAAGATCAGATCTAGCATCTTAAAACTTGGCATCCATGAGGTTCTGTGAGTCATTAGCAGCAGCAGAATTGTATACCACCACAATCTGTATACTCATATCTCTCACTCCTCCATCAGCATCAAGCCAAATGGCTAACCCTGGTTCAATGAAGAAGGTGTAGAAGAGCATTCTGGGACCAGCCCCAGGTGTACCTGAAAATGAGGTGCCAACCTGGTAAAGCTATTACACAGGATTACAGGCAGGCTAAAGAACAAAAGCAGTATGCTGTAGACAGAGCTAAGCAATCCCACAACCAACGGATCAGGTCAAAGCTCTGCAACCTGCCACATCCAGTCATGAATGGTGGTGGACAATTAAGCAACTAACGGGAGGAGGAGACTCCATGAACATTTCCATCCTCAGCGATGGTGGAGCCTAGCATGTGAATGCAAAAGACAAGGCTGAAGTGTTTGCAATTGCCTTCAGCCAGAAGTACCAAGTGGATGATCCTTCACGGCCTGTTCCTGAGGTTCCTACCATCACAGATACCAGTCTTCAGCCAATTTAATTTACTCCACGTGACATCAAGAAATGGCTGAGTGCACTGGATACAGCAACGGCTATAGGCTTCAACAACACCTGGTATGCTATGGTTGAACAGTGTACTATCTACAGAATGCACTGCAGCAACTTGACAATGCTTCTTTAGCAGCTCCTCCCAAACAACAACAACCTTTAGCGTAGTGAAACGTCCCAAGGCGCTTCACAGGAGTGTTATCAAACAAAATTTGACACCGAGCCACATAAGGAGATATTAGGACAGGCTACCAAAAGCTTGGTCAAAGAGGTAGGTTTTAAGGAGCATCTTAAAGGAGGAGAGAGAGGTTGAGAGGCAGAGAGGATGAGGGAGGGAATTTCAGAGCTTAGGGACCTAGGCAGCTGAATGCACGGCCGCCAATGGTGGAGCGATTAAAATCGGGGATGCACAAGAGGCAAAAATTGATCTCAGGGGGTTGTAAGGCTGGAGGGGGTTACAGAGATAGGGAGGGACGAGGCCATCGGGGGATTTGAAAACAATGATGAGAATTTTAAAATCGAGGTATTCCCGGACTGGGAGCCAATGTAGGTCAGTGAGCACAAAGGTGATGGGGGAATGGGACTTGGTGCGAGTTAAGATATGGGCAGCAGAGGTTTGGATGAGCTCAAGTTTATGGAGGGTGGAAGATGGGAGGCCAACCAGGAGAGCATTGGAATAGTCGAGTCTAGAGGTAACAAAGGCATGGATGAGTGTTTCAGCAGCAGATGAACTGAGGCAGGGGCGGAGACAGACGATGTTACGGAGGTAGAAGTAGGCGGTCTTGGTGATGGAGTGGATATGTGGTCGGAAGCTCATCTCAGGGTCAAATAGGACGCCAAGGTTGTGAACAGTCTGGTTCAGCCTCAGACAGTGGCCAGGGAGAGGGATGGGGTCAGTGGCTAGGGAACGGAGTTTGCAACCGGGACCGAAGGCAACGGCTTCGGTCTTCCCAATATTTAGTTGGAGGAAATTTTTGCTCATCCAATACTGGATGTCGGACAAGCAGTGTGACAAATCAGAGACAGTGGAGGGGTCGAGAGAGGTGGTGGTGAGGTAGAGCTGGATGTCGTCAGCGTACATGTGGAACCTGATGTTGTGTTTTCGGATGATGTCACCGAGGGACAACATGTAGATGAGAAATAGGAGGGGGTCAAGGATAGACCCTTGGGGAATTCCAGAAGTAACGGTGCAGGAGTGAGAAGAGAAGCCATTGCAGGTGATTCTCTAGCTACGAATGGATAGATCAGAATGAAACCAGGCGAGCTCAGTCCCACCCAGCTGGACGACTGAGGAGAGGCGTTGGAGGAGGATGTTGTTGTCAACCATGTCAAAGGCTGCAGACAGGTTGAGAAGGATGAGTCACAGTCATGGTAAACTATCCCTCATTTGTGACATTGATAAGGGCTGTTTCAGTACTGTGGCAGGGGCGGAAACCTGATTGGAGGGATTCAAACATGGAGTTGCGGGAAAAATGGGCATGGATTTGGGAGGCGACAACACGTTCAAGGACTTTGAAGAGGAAAGGGAGGTTGGCGATGGGGCGGTAGTTTGCAAGGACAGAGGGGTCAACGGTGGTTTTTTTGAGGAGGGGGGGTGATGACGGCAGATTTGAAGGGGAGGAGGACAGTACTTAAGGAGAGGGAACCATTAACAATATCAGCTAACATGGGGGCCAGGAAGGGATGTTGGGTGGTCAACAGTTTGGTGGGAATAGGGTTGAGGGAGCAGGAGGTGGGTCTCATAGTCAAGGTAAGCTCGGAGAGGGCATGAGGGGAGATGCTCACAACCTCCACCACTCATAAGGACAAGGGCAGCAGGTTCATGGGCACACCACCATCTCCAAGTTCTCTTCCAAATCATGCGCCTTCCTGACCTGGACATATATCACTGTTCTTCATCGTTGCTGGATCAAAATTCTGGAACTTCCTACATAACAGCATTGTGAGAACACCTTCAAAACATGGGCTCCAGCGGTTCAAAAAGAAAGCCCATCACCATTTTCTCAAGGGTAACTAGAGATGGACAATAAATGCTGGCCTTACCAGCCATCCCCATGTCACAAGAATGAATTATAAAAAAGCTTAACTCCAAGAAGGCGAGCAACCTGCTGGAAACATCCCACATGACTTTCCTTCTTCCTGTGTTGTGGCAATTGGCTCCACTCAGCCAAATTCTAATTCCTAATACCTAATACTGACTTAAATCAGAAAATTAACTTATGAAAATAGCACTTGGAAGAAAGATGCGATCGATGTGTGATGAAAATTTCTCTTCTCCCTTTTTTCTCTCCTACTCTCCTGACCTTTGCTGGGATATGGTTCCCTGGACACTGGTAGCCCTCTGGTACCTGGCCCGAGTGCCCATTCTTCATAGGCAGACAGACAGTGAGTTCTATTGGATTGTATCACAAATAAGCCCAAATTTGTCCTCACCTGACATCCAAAATGCATTTTCAGTAGGCCCATTGGATAATGATTAGAAGCAGAAACCTTGGCTGTCCTGGTTGAGATTAGCTATGTTAAACCTGAAGCCTTCCTGTACATTATGGCTCATTATCATACAGGGCAATGCATTTACCCACAATTGGAGCAATTTTAGGAAATTTCCTCAGTCCGAAACTAAAAGTAATTTGGACATAAATTCTCTGCAGGAATTAATTAGACAAGGATTGAAAGTCACAACTGTTCTTGCAGTGCAGCAAGCCTTCTGGAAATTGAGTTTCTAAAGCAATTTCAAGTTAGTCAACAAGAAACTGACCCTGAAGGGATAGTTGCGCTAGTGAATGGGACACTGAGCTTTAATTCTATTACCTATCAATGTTTAAATGCCTCTAATGGGGATTCTACTAGTTTTTAAAAGAAGTCAGTTCAACTCATCCCAGTTTATGGATTTTCCAGTAATAGTTGATGGAGATTTTAAGCTCTTAGATCTTTAGCTAAAGACACTCGATATAATGTTAAAATGTCATAACATTGCAATGGAAATAAAGAATGGAATAGAACTGGTAGATGTAGGAAGGATGATGAATCCATAGGCGCAGGTGTATTTATTTCCTGAACATTATATTCAATACCTTCCCGCATTGATTCTTTTTCTCATATCTACTGTTACTATGTTAGAAACTATCAAGTTAGCTCTTGAATCAGTTTTTGTATCAGACATCACCCTTCTTATTGTTTTTTTTACCCACAGCCAAGTCTTTGCAAAATAAAAAAGACGGAATTTGAATCATTTTCCAATATAAGATTAAAATGTTTTGGATTTTCATTTTATTAAAGATTAACAAGGAGTCTGCCAGTTCTTCATCAATTTTATGGAACATCTAAACTAGTGATGAGAGGCAGCATTATCAGTTCTCAGCTAAAAAGAAAATGATAGGCGAAATAGATGAATTACTGCCAAAATTGTGCATTACTGAGGTTAAACCTACAATAAATAAATTGGCACAATTATTGCAAGTCTGAAACTGGAAAACAGAGTTTAATTAGCTCAGGCTGAATTTGCACATGACAGAACTACGGAGACAGAACAGGTAAGTTGTTGCTTCAAAGGCTTTGGAAAATGGAAGCGAACTCATTTTTTGTAGCTATTGAGAAATCATTTTACTGGATGTCTCCCAATAAGAAAGGATAGGGGAGCCAAAAATCCTCGGCCATTCCTGCACATTTGTGCCGTAACTCTGGCAGGAGTGAAGTGGGATGGTGAGAAGATAGGCCGGGCCGGATAAGCTAGGTCTCGGATTCAGGTCAGTGATTCCTGTGTCCTTTGGCATGGAGCCTCTGACCAACCCAAACAAGGCAATTGATGTAGAGAGGACGGGACTGGGACCAGGACCAGGAACAGGATCTCCTTACAGGTAGTACCTGTATCCCCAGCCTCTCAATATATCTTTAAAGGCTGGTACGTTGAGAACAAAGAGTTATGCGGCCTCTTCCATAATAGTTATGGGGCTCACTACGTAGGCCCTGGCTGAGGACTGGATCTGCAAAGACTTTTTTAAAAAGTTGTAACATGCAACCTCCTTACAAAGGGGGTTATTGGAGGCAGTAATCATTAGCAGATGCGATCCTTGTGCAATTGCCAAGCCCGAGGAATTTTAGGGCCTAAATCCTGCAAATCTTCTTCCTCTAAGGTAGGGTAACTATTAGGTTCATTAACTAATGGGGCACAATTTTAAAAGGAAAGTGCAGGTGCGTTGGGGGCAGAGTGGCAAAGAAAATTGCGATTTTTTGGAGCGGGCAGAAATCCCGGCTCCAATACGCTGAAGAACGTGCACGACCCAGAGCCATCTGGGTGCGCGCGACGTTCCCGAACCCGGAAATCCCGCCGGCAATTAAAGCCGGTGGGCCGATATTTAAAGCAGTAAATCAAGTACTTAAAGTACTTGAAATGTCCATAAATCCAATTAAGAATGAAGGCAAGCGATTTCAATGCTGCCTCAGCGTGTTTCCCGTGCTATGTGAAACATGCCATGGGAAAGTAGTTGCGTTTCAGCTGGCAGCCATTTGGACATTTAAATCCCTGTTGGACAGATGGGGATAAAAGGTGAGTTATTGCAGCAGGGCACTCAGTGCTCTCAGACAAACTTTTGGCTGGGAGATCTTTGTGTTTAGATTGAAAATTCTTGGTTCGCACTCAGAATTGTTTTGTTTACACATATTTACCAACTTTTCAGACACCCTCAAACTGACACCATCAGGATGGGGGGGGAGTGATGACTGCATTCACCAGTATATCCGAGGACAAGGAACATCACCATCCTCACCAGGCGCGGCGTGCACTTCCGCTACTTGTAGCTCCACAACACAGTGCTGGGCCACAGGGACCTGCACAAGATCAGAGAGGGGAACAACAGAGGGACCGATGTTCCAGGAGGCACTACCCTCGTGAGAGGGTCTACAGACCAAGGCTGAGCTCCCTGGACCTCTCTGAGGAGCAGTGCCTATGGAGGCTGAGAGTGATTCACCAGGAGGTCGCAGACATCTGCAGCCTCCTTCATGCCGAGCTGCTCCCAGCTGGGCCTGGTGGCATCTCATTACCCGTCGCAGTTAAAATGACCACTGCCCTCAACTTCTTCACCTCCGGATCATTCCAGGGTGCTACTGATGATATTGCCAGGGTCTCTCAGTCATCTGCCCACAAGTGCACGAGACAGGTCACCAATGGTTTGTTTTGCAGGGTGTCGCATTACGTCAACTTCCCCATGGACAACCTCAGCCAGACGGAGGGGGCATTGAGTTTCCACTTTGTGGCTGGCTTCCCATGGGTACAGGGTGCAATCGATTGCACGCATATAGCAATCTGAGCAACTCCCCCAGGACTGTTCATCAACAGAAAGGGATATCATTCGATCAACGCTCAGCTCGTTTGTGAGCGCCGCAAAAGATTTCTTCATGTGTGCGAGATTCCCTGGCAGCTACCATGATTCATTCAGAGGGAATCCAACATCCCGCCCCTCTTCTATGGACCAAACAGCCTTAAGGGCTGGCTCCTCAAGGACAAGGGATACCCAGCACACGTAGCTCTTGACACCTCTGAGGAACCCCATCAGCGAGGAACAGCCCGATACAACGACAGCCACATCGCCACCAGGTCTGTAATTGAACAAGCGATAGGACTGCTGAAGATGTGATTTTGGAGCCTCGATCATTCTGGGGCAGCACTTCAATACGCACCAGCGAGAGTGGGCCGCATTATAATAGTGTGTTGTGTCCTGCACAACATGGCGCAACTGAGAGGGGTACTGGTTGATGAGGCCCCATGCCCTCATCCAGCATCCACATCTGCCATGAATATTGAGGTGGAGCAGCAGCATGGAGGTGGAGGAGGAGGAGGAGGAGGAGGAGGAGGAACCCATCGGCAGAGCAGCGGCTCAACTGGCTGCTCGTGAGGCCAGGGAGTCACTAATATGTGAATGCTTCTCATGAGATCACAAAGTGAGAATAGTCCAGTCCTCACACCACCTGGAAAGAGCATTGCCAACACCATCCCCCCACACACAAAACAGTCCTGCAACTACACATACACCCACTGTAAAGTCACCCACTGGGTGGCATCAAGTGTCGCAGTTCATGATGAAGCACATGAAAGGGCGCTATCACAAAAGCCAGTCAAGTATGGGCAAGACGTGGCAGTCGTGGTGAGAATGATCCCATTTAATGTGAATTTAACAAAAACCAAATATAAATGAAAAACATGACATTCTGTCAAACACCCTGGTGCATACCTTACGTGATCACAAATCCTTAGCCTCTCTCTTCCTACTACTTCTACGTAGTTCATCCCCTGTGGCTGCAGCAGAGGTAGTGGCAGGTTGCTCATGTTCATACCCTGACTGCTTAGATGCTTTGGGCCTATGGCCTCTGGGTTTTGGAGCCCGTGAGGGCCCCTCCAAAGACTGCCCTGCCTGCACCTGTGCAGGGGCAGACTCGGCCACCTGGAGAGGAGGCAGCATTGCGGGTACTGGTTGAGAGGGGGGCAACGGGTGAGACGAGGGAGCGCTTTGAGTGGCGTCCCCACTTCCATGTCCCCTTTCGCCATCATCCCTCTCCTGAGCCAGGCCCACATCACTCCTACCACCCTGTAGGAGAACAGTTTGGAGGACATGTGTGATGCCTTGGAAGCCCAGTTACAAAGCTTCTGTCTGCCTATTTGAGGCAGTGAATGTTGCTCACCCTGAGTCTGAACGGCCGTTGTCAGGGCCTGAATGGACTCATTTGTGAGCCGTGCTTGAAGCTCAATGGAGCCTAGCCTTCTCTCCGTCGCAGACATTCTCGTACTTACCCGCGACACTATCTCAGAGATTCCCTCACGTACCTGTGCCACCATTCCACTAATGCAGGAGTTGGACTCCTCCATCCTCTGCGCTATTGTGGAGAATGTGCGTGGCATCTGTTCCAGCACCTTGCAAATGCGCTGCTGTCCCTCAATCATTCCCCCATTAAAGGATGACCCCCGGGGTTCAGCATCTGCGTCCAGCTGAGCAGAGCCTGGAGAGGAGTGCGCCCACCAACGCTGACACCCCACAGCTGCCCCTGCCACCAGTGTCTGCTCGTGCTCATTTGTGTGATTCACCAGGTGCCAACCCAACTAACTGTTAATAGGACCCACCAAGGTGTGAGTTTCTGTGCTGGTGGATGGCTCGCTAAGGAGTGACGGTGCGCCCTCAGAAGCCGGGATCTCCTCTGAGGAATCGCCCTCTCCCATCACTGCGGTCGTTGAAGGGCCTGTAAGAGAACAGAAGGCAATATTAAGCATCATCACAGATTTAACATGTTGTGATGAGTATACTGAGGTGTTCAACATGCCAACCATTGTTAACATCAATTCATGTTGTGTGTGATGAATGTTAAAGTTGTATCACCAGATGCTTGTGAGACGCCAGTCTCAGCATCCCCGATGGACAGGCACTCGAGGGTGCGGCTGATCGCCAGGGCCTCCTCCTCCACGTCTGTGAGGACCACTATTTGTTGTGACCCCCCCCCCCCCCCCCCCCGCTCCAGTCCTTGCCCTCTCATGTGCATTTTGCGCTCTCGTCTCCTACAAGGGGAGAAAGTACAGACTTGTGAGTGAGTGATGGTGAGGTGGCCAATCGATGAATACATTGCTTTGGGTGAGGCTGACCGTGAAAGAGATGCATCAGAGGGTGAGTATGAGACAGAGACATCACATTGGATCAGGATTGGGGTCAGTGGTAGTGGTGGGTTCACAAATGAGGAGGTGAGGAAGTACTCAGGAAGTGAAGGTAAGTTGAGGATGAGTCTTAAGTGGTGTGAGGAGTGATGTGATGGAATAGTCTTGGCAGTGCAGAATAATGTGAGGGGGGTGATGGGGGGTGATGTGCAACACGGAATGCAGGAGAATCAGTAATTGTACTCACCTTTGCTGACCTGGTTAGGTCATTGAAATGCTTCCCTGCACTGGACCCAAGTACAGGATATGTGGCTCCTGCTGGTGACCTCCTCGGCCACCTCCAGCCAGGCCTTCTTGGTTGTAGAGGCAGAGCACTTCCTCCTGTCGGCCGGGTAAAATAGTTCCCTCCTCCTCTTCACCCCGGCCAGCAGCATCTCAAGTGAGGCGTCGCTGAATCTTAGAACCGCCTTGCCCTTATGCTGCTCCATTGTGTCTCCTTTCTCCTTGCTTCAGCAAAATCCATTGGAGCAACGGCCCTTTAAATCTAGACACTCCAGCTAACAGCCTGTCATGTGGGTGCGCAGTCCGCCCACAGCGCAGCTTGCAGATGGCAAACCTGGAAACAAGGCTAATGGCCACCAATTGAGTCACGATAGCGTGGAGAACGGCAAGCTTTTGTTGTTCGGGTTACCTGCGTGCCCGTTCACCCCCCCCCCGCTGTCATCCCGCCGCCCTTTTAAAATCGTGTCCATGAAAACTGGAGTTTTATATGGGGTTTCTGTGGATCTGAAGAGTTTGTAAGTACCATTTGTATTGTTAATTTTTGGTATGTTAAAGGAAGGGATAGTGTCTGAAGCAATAATTTGTGTAGTTCCAAAAATAACATTTGATGGAATACAGTAGTTACAGCCCTATTTCACTTCTCAACATTGATTATAAAATATTGGTAAAATACTGGCTAATTGCTTAGAGTGTATTTTCCCAGAGGTCATATATCTGTATGAAATGTGATTTATAAGCAACATTTTCAACAGATGTTATCAGCAGCCTGTGGGCTCTATAACTTGATTATAAAATCTCATTGGATGCTGAGAAGTCTCCCTGTTAGACTGGGTAGCTGTATTTATGAACACTTGAAGCAATTTGGCCTTCGAAGGAATTTTGTAGTAGATTCTATTTTTATATCATAGACCTGTAGCACTAGTCAATGCAAATATCAGAAATTCCAAGGGACAAATGTGGTACAAGACTTGGCTATTCCAAATTATCATTAGTTATTTTGTTGAAGCTGGAATTTCCTTTAGTGGCCATTCATAGAGAACTAGATAGCCCAGATAGCCCAGGCATTACAGGAGCTAATTGTTGTTAAATACTGTGTCTGTATAATTGTGATGACATTTTGGTTTCCTGTAAAAAGCAAGGGCCTGTTTTCCCTTATTGATTGTGGTTTAGATATATGAGCATTGTCTGGAGATGAAGCTAAATAGCATGAATTGGAAGTGTTCCCTGTCTCACAAACACTTTTTGAAATGCTGAGTGTGCACGGGTCTGCGGTGCAGGCCATGCTGAATATGTGCCGCCCTCTTATTTGACTAGAATACAGACAAAGGGAAAGCTTAAAACAAAGAGTTTGGTTTGCAATACACTTTGCTGAGAACCACAAAATCTGGGGCAGGAGCAGCTGTTAAAGGGCTGCATTGTCAGAAAAGGAGAAGTTCTTTTGGTGACATGCAAGTTGCCTAATTGTTCACAAAGTCATGGTGGAGACGTGTAGGCAACATTACCCTCTTTGATGCTGAAGATTTGGAAGTACTGCTGCAGGAAATGTCCTAAAGGAGGGTGTGGGCCTAAAGGCCATCCTCCAATAAAAGTACAGGTGCCAGCTGCAAAGAGGGAGGTCCCTACTGACTTAATGCAGTCACACAGATTCCTTGTACCTGGCTGCAAATGAGGAAGAAGTGCCCTGCTGTGAGAAGAAAGTTGAAATTAACCTGTGATCTGTTTTACTCACATTTCTTGTCAAGCCCGTCAACCATTGCACAAACCTAAGTTGGGAACTCCCGTCCTCTCTGAGAGGTACCACGTCAAGCATTGCACACAATCATTTATTTTTTGCACACGTGTTTCACTGTGCCCAAGTTGCATAGTATGCTTTTGTTGAAGGTGGAGGTTGCAGTTAAAGGTCAGCAAACAGATTCTGAGGTGTTCAAGCTGAGGTGTTCCACTGCTGTTAGGGGTTCTCTCAGTGGGCTTAATAGGCACCGATGTAGAGGATAGCCTTGGTCTTGTATGAGCAATCCACCTTAAGTTACTTCAAATATTACAGGTATCATGCATAGCTGCACAAAGAAGGCATCATAGCTGCTTCCTGGATAACAACTTATGTTTCTGTGGTTAGACACCACTTGAACATTAGTTCAGTGCAAACCCTTTCTCTTCATGAGACTTTGGAGTTTACTTGAAGGGCAATGTAGGTGTCATATATGACTTTTTGCACAAGAAGGGACCCTGCTATCCACTGAAAGCTGTGCGTCCTGACCAACTAATGCCTCCTTTCCACAGAATAAGTGATGACGGTGTTGCCCCTTCCAAACATAGCAGTTGTCAGTTGCCTGATATATGTGTGCACTGCAAACTACCTGATGTGGCAGATGTCTCCTATGGTGACTTGGAAGAATGCAATGGCATGAAAGCTTCATGCTGTGATAACTGTCAATTCTACAGGAAAAGTCATATCAGATCCAGATGATGTGTGCAGATCATTGAGCAACAGATGGCATCAATCTGTGACAGCCTGTCGTATGAAGTGGAGGCAGTGAAAACAGGACTCGGTTGACATATTCAGGGGTCCTGAATAGGTCCTGGGTTACTATTTGCCATGGCCAAAATACCTTACATCTGCATTTGTTGGTCCTTCACAAATTGCTCTTCCTCATTTCAATTGTAAAGCATGTTTAGAATCCACAAATAAACATCCATCCACAACTCTATGCAAGATGCTTTGTCAAAGCCTGCAGTAACCACGAATAACGAAGGGAACTATTAGTGGAGGAAAAAAATAACAAAAATGGAGGCCTTTCCAGGAAAGCCAAGTAATGCAGAAAAACAAAATGCAGGTAAGGAAACATACTAAGTGCAGGAAACTATAGGGTGTTCCTAATACCCGTCACAGGTCACGTGACACACCATGTTGGAGTACAAGCATGTTGGAGTACGGTTGTATCCAACTCTCTGGTTGGTGTGAGTTTGTGAGTTCAACTGCTTGTAAACCTGCAGGGAGGGCACCCGCAGATGAGTAATTCTATATTTAAAAAAATATATAGAATGGAAATATAAAAACTGAACTATATTTTTAAAAAATGTAATGTATCTTGCTTAATAGAGTGGAAAATGGAAATGAAGACTGTGTGTGTGTTTAAACAGAGATGCCCGAACAGGTTCCACCATGACCAGATGGCGCAGTACTTGAACTCTTCCCAGCTTCAGATGACATCAGATGGTCAATCACTGCCAGTCACTGGTGGACTTCCCATCAATGGTTAGATGCTGCTCCTTTTGCTGTTTCTATCTGGTTAGACTTTTCTGACCATATCCATAACCATAACCAACTAGTATCACTAATTATTAAAATCCTGGCTTTACGCAAGTACCTTTAAAGTAGTTCTGTTTTTTTTGTTCATTTCAGCTCTTGTGTTTTGACACCTGATCGGGACAATCAGCATTCATGCGAAAAATGTAGAGATTTATTCACAATTGTGCGCCCAAAACAGAGCTCAAGTTCAAGTATTGGTTCATTCCTACGTTTTATATATTTAATTTTGTTACATTGTGATTTAAATTGGTACACTTAGGAAAGAATCTCCGCCGCAACTTTTTGTTAAAAAAAAGTCTTTTTTTGCTCACAGAATATAAATTCAATTAGTGTCTTGCAGCTTATCTGAAACTGCGATGGCAAGGCAATGTATTAAAATTAAGGTAAATATGTATTATACAGAATGCGGAGGCCTGCAATTTCAAGAATACAAGAACTCACAGTCAGTGTATGAGTTGAGTCGCATTAACTAAAACTGTCGGTAACCTCTTAACGCAACCCTGGCAGATCAGCTGGATGGGCACGTACTCTTTAAACTTCAGCTAGACATAGGGTTCTACAACCAACTGCTGAACCTGGTAAATAAAATGTTTCACTTGTATCTTGACATGGTGGAAAAGTGAGTAAAGCAAAAAGCCTTGCGGTCTGCCAGTCCAAAGACGGGGCGAATTGTGTGAAGTCTCACAACTACAAACGGGACAGGAGTCAAGACTGCGTCTCACTTCTCCATTGCTACAACCACAAGGAAACACTGCACAAATAGCAATTATTTACTTTTTCTTATATTAAGAAAAAAAATCCCATCCCATCAAAATCTTTAAGTCAAGAAAATCGTTTAAAAGCCTCAGCAACCCTGTTTGGCATCAGTTTGGTAATGTGATCAGAAAGGCGGCATGTAATCCAGAAGTTATCGAGTGACGTCATTAGGAACACCCTACAACAGAAAAACTTAGCTTCTGCCTCTAAGATGCCTCCTGGAGCTGGCTAGTTCAAGAAGACCCAGTTTTAATACAGCAAGAATATATAAGCACTAGAGTGAATGCAGAACAGGGCAAGCAACCTGATACCTAGCTTTGGCATCTGAGTATGAGGAGAGGTTGAAGAGTCTGGGATTGTTTACTCTGGACAAGAGCAGGCTCAGCGGAGCTATTATTCAAGACTGTTAAGGAAACCCTGATAATATGGTCAAGATTACCACAATCCGTAGAACCAGGGAACACAGCTCAAGCTTAGCAGAGGAAAGATGCACACACAGTTTAAATTTTACCAATTTATGCAGAGGCTGGTGATTGTGCAGAATGGAATGCTCAGAGAGGTATTGGGGCAGGCAGGTTGGAAAAAAATAAGGGGTCATTGGATAGATGTTTGACGAAATGGGCGATTGAAAAGTTTTAGTTTTTGGGACCAGCTCGAGACTTTTATGGTCCTGTACTTTCCAATGTTTCTATAAAATACAAGCACATCTAACCCTTTGCTTCTATTTTGGAGTATACGTATGGAGATATAATAAATATTGTATATTACCTGGGATTCACTTTTTATTAGTGTTTATTCCCATGAGGGTAATAGAGCTTTTTTTTTAGCAAGTTGATAGATTACTTACAATTTTCTGAGGGAGCAAAAGAGTAACCTTATAAGCTTGGCTAAACTATGCTGCAGTAAAGAAATAGGAACAGTTAATTTAAATGACCCCAGCTCTTTGTAGGATCAGCTATCAGATGAGAGATTTATGCTTGTGGATTTTCCTACCGAAACACCCAATCCAGTCACTTGAGACCATGTTGAATTGTCAATTTCAGCTGCTCTTCTGGGAGGAAGAATGTAGATAGGTGCAAAAAAGTCACACCTATGATTCCCATAATGTAGCACATTATAAGATTGAAGTGGGAATCCCATTGATGACTTATGGAAGCTGCTACTACTTGAAAAATGTTCACATCATATTCATCACCTAATATGAACCAATCTATATAATAAATTGTTTCTGACTATAACGACTGCAGTGTCTGTCATAGAATTCTTCGATTTTCTTCTTCAACTATCTCATCAATTCTCCTCATTGAATAAGTCTCTTTTTTTTCTTACTAATTGGTTATTTTTACTTTCATTATTCGCCAATTATATTGCACAATGTAATTCCTCAGCTTAATTTGAAATATAATTTTGATTCTCTCTGCGATGTACTCCCTGTTTCTTTGCCTCAGCTGAAATTTATGAATGTTGAAGGGGAGGGGAATATTGTTTTTTAAAAAAAGATTGGTACAGTGAGGGCAGAAGTATAACCACGTATAAAATAGTTGGGGGAAGGGGCATTGGGGAAAATCCAGGGTTTGAAATGGAGGGCAGAGGAGAATATAACCCATCCCTAAACCTAGCCCTCATCTCTCTGCTCAGTGACTGCATGTATAAATGAGGGCAAGATTGTATTGCTTTCAATGTGGAATGTAGATCTGGATATGTCTTTGACAAAAATAGATTTTTTTGTCCAATGAAACATGTACGTGTGTATATATCCAGCATATATTAAAAATCTTACATCTGTGCACACTTCCTGTATGCACCACTTGACATGTGTTTGTATTGCTTTTCATTGTCAACTCTTTCCCATTATAAATTCCTATGTCTACATTTATAATGGGATTGCTGTAATTACAGCCCCCCCCACCATTGGTATACCTGCAGCAAATCTTCTATCTCATCGCCCAGGTCTACTAGCACTGGTGGTGCTGTCGCGCCTGACTTTGATTCCTAGCTGCTGATCCTCAGCTACTTTGTGTTCCTCCTCCCACTGGCCCCAAAATTATACCCTCTGCTGCAAGACCTACTCCAAGAAAGCCATTTTTCAAAAAGCTGGCCCAATTCTGAGCTCTGTGGACTGTGTTTTTGAATTGTTTTTTATATACCATCCCGATTCTGTGCTATAAATATTTTTTAATTACATATTTCTTTATATTGGTCCCATTCTGAGTGCTGCTGGAGCTCTGTGGGGATCATTTTTTAAAAGTCCAGTGTCAGTGATCGCCTGAGCGACGCATAGTTGTGGTGCAGTTGCGGTGTGTGGTGACCATGGTGCTGAGTGGGTTTGTGAACACACTGGGCGCTAAATTGGGCCGTGTAGCGCTCGTTGTTTCGGCGCCACACGGCCTCTCCGACATCCAAGATGGCGTCTTGGATGCGCACGCACGTTTCCTGCATGATGTGCGCCAGACGCCGTCTTGGTATAGGAGTTTGCGCAGGCGCAGATAACGAACGCTGGAATCATGTAAAGTAGGGAGAAAATGGCTTCAATCAGTGTGCAATGCTGATTTAAAGTGATAGACACAATTTTGGGACTTAACGCTCAACTCAACGCACAGTCTTAACCCCGACCATCTGAACGTGTCTTAGAGTGCCTAAAGGACCCCTCACCGGCGCTATTTAAAGGGACCATGCAGGATTTACAGGTTAGTGGCTGGATTATTGCCTCTGTCTGCCAAGACATTTGTAACTGTTTTTGGAGGTCTTCTAGACTTCAATAGTAGGATGCGGGGACATAGCCTAACATTTAGAGCCAGGACGTGTAGGAGTGAAGTTAGGAAATGCTTCTACATGCAAAGGGTGGGAGACGTTTGAAACGCTCTTCGGCAGACGGCAGTTGATGCTAGCTCACTTGTGAATGTTAAATCTGAGATTGATAGATTTCTGTGAACCAAGGGTATTAAGGGATATGGGGCTAAGGCAGGTATATGGAGTTAGGTCACAGGTCCACCATGATCTCTCTGAATGGCGGAACAGGCTCGAGGGGCTAAGGCCACTGCCACTTGCTGCCTCTTGATATGTGCCACCTTCTCCTGCAAGAAAGCGAGGCGTGTGCCTGGGTGATGTGCCTGTCATGGTTGAATAGCTGCCAGTGTTTGTGGCCTGTGAGTTGTGGGTAGGCGGTTTGAAACAGTGGTAATGTGTAAGGGTGGGAAGAAGCATCTGATTGGAAGAGTTGAGTACTGATGGAAAGAGTTTATTGGTATGTGGGTGATGGGGGGTGTAGTGCGTGGTGCAGTTGGTAGGAGACGCCACTTGACAGTTGACCTCACTCATCTTGCCCACTCATGTCAATGCATTGAACTTCTTCCAGCACTGCATCCATGTTCATGATGCTGTGCGCCTGGCATTGATTTGGTCCCCCGCTGCCTCCCACTGTCTTTTGAGTATATATCTGGACGGCCTCTTGCCCTCCACCCCCCCACTGCAGATATAGGATGTCCCTCCTTCTGTCCACCTCTTGCACCCAAGGTTTCTAGTGCATCAGCAGAGAACCTTGGTGCATGTGCTCTTGAAAGCCTGGTACCAACTCAGATCGGCAGATTGGTGAGGTCTGGTCTGCAGATTGGAGGATGTGGGATTTAGTAATGCGCAACCTTTATTCAATGTTTTAACATAACTCATCAGTGTGTAAACAAAGGGATGGGACCTGCATCTGTGTTTTACATGTGCGATGTCTGATGTCTGTTCAGACACCATGCAGACAGTAGGCTGTTATTTTCAGCAAATAACAAGTATAAGCGACCTTTAAGAGATTTCGAAGAAACATCTTCCCTTTAAGAGATTGAGCTCCCTCTGGTGGTGGAAAGTGTGAATTGCATTCATTCCACGTGCAAGGCCTGGAATGGAACGTCGGTTGCAGATAACTGCTCCCTTGGGACCAAACTTGCGTCTTGCCTGCCCAGGGTCTGTCGGGCGCAGGATGTTAGCACATCGCGCACTAACATCGCCCGGAACAGACCCTTATCCAGTTTTTCCCCCACTGAGTTTCTCCAACAAGGACTGGGAATTCTGCTCCAGTGGGGAGAAGATCCATGTTCTGCTGTGGGAGATGCGCAACCCATGGTACCTTGATGTTGGGAGATACTTCCTTTTATAAAGTTGTCGACCTCTGGAACATGACACCATGTTTTCCGGGAGCTTGTTTGATCTCCATCAGGGGTCTGAGAGGAATTTCCCCAGAGTGTTTTCCTAAATTGGCATACGGTTTTTTCCTCTGGTTTTTCACCTCTCTCAGGTGATTGTGTGGCTGGTAGGTGGGGCAGGGGAAGGATGGAGATGATGTTGTTTAGAAATTACACCATGTTGGACTTGGTTCTAGGGAATGAGAAAGGCCAAGTGGAGCAAGTATCAGTGGGGGAGCATTTAGGGAGCAGCGATCATAATATCATAAGGTTGAGAATAGCTATGGAAAAAGACTCTGACCACTCTAAAGAAAAAATATTCAATTGGAGGAGGGCCAATTTCAGTTGGATGAGTACAGATCTGGCCCGGGTAAATTGGAATCATAAATTGGCAGGCAAAACTGTAATTGAACAGTGGGCGGCCGTTAAAGAGGAGATGATTCGGGTACAGACAAGGTACATTCCAATGAGGGAGAAAGAACATAAGAACATAAGAAATTGGAGCAGGAGTAGGCCAATCGGCCCCTCGAGCCTGCTCCGCCATTCAATAAGAACACAAGAAGTCGGAGCAGGACCCGGCCACATAGCCCCTGGGCCCTCAAAGGTAGGGCAACTAAAGCCAGAGCTCCCTGGATGACAAAGGAGATAGAGAGTAAGATGAAGCGGAAAAAAGCGGCATATGACAGATGTCAGGTTGATAATACAAGTGAGAACCAGGCAGAGTATAGAAAGTTCAGAGGGGAAGTAAAAAGGGAAATAAGAGGGGCAAAGAGAGAGTATGAGAATAGACTGGCGGCCAACATAGAAGGGAATACAAAAGTCTTCTACAGTAATGTTAATAGTAAACGGGTCGTAAGAGGAAGGATTGGGCCGACTAGGGACCATAAAGGAGATCTGCTCATGGAGGCAGTGGGCATGGCTGAGGTACTAAATGAATACTTTGCATCGATCTTTACCAAGAAAGAAGAAGCAGCCAGAGTCTCGGTAAAGGAAGGTATAGTTAAGATACTGGATGGGCTGAAAATTGATAAAGAAGAGGTACTTGAAAGACTAGCTGTACTTAAAGTGGAGAAGTCACCTGGTCCGGATGGGATGCATCCTAAGATGCTGAGGGAAGTAAGGGTGGAAATTGCGGAGGTACTGGCCATAATCTTCCAGACATCCTTAGATACAGGGGTGATGCCAGAGGACTGGAGAATTGCAAATGTTACACCCTTGTTCAAAAAAAGGTGTAAAGATAAATCCAGCAACAATAGGCCAGTCAGTTTAACCTCGGTGGTGGGGAAACTTTTGGAAACGATAATCCAGGACAGAATTAACAGTCACTTGGACGAGTGTGGATTGATTAGGGAAAGCCAGCACAGATTTGTTAAAGGCAAATCGTGTTTAACCAACTTGATAGAGTTTTTTGATGAGGTAACAGAGAGGGTAGATGAGGGCAATGCAGTTGATGTGGTGTATGTGGATTTTCAAAAAGCGTTTGATAAAATGCCACATGGTAGGCTTGCTATTAAGATTGCGGCCCATAAAGGGGGCAATAGCAACATCGATACAGAATTGGCTAAATGACAGGAAACAGAGAGTAGGGGTGAATGGTTCTTTTTCAGAATGGAGGGAGGTGTGCAGTGGTGTTCCCCAGGGGTCGGAGCTGGGACTACTGCTTTTCTTGATATATATTAATGACTTGGACTTGGGTGTACAGGGCACAATTTCAAAATTTGCGGATGACACAAAACTTGGAAGTATAGTGAACAGTGAGGAGGATAGTGATAGACTTCAAGAGGATATAGACAGGCTGGTGGCATGGGTGGACACGTGGCAGATGAAGTTTAACGTGGAAAAATGTGAGGTGATGCATTTTGGTAGGAAAAATGAGGAGAGGCAATATAAACTGGAGGGCACAATTCTAAAAGGGGTACAGGAACAGAGAGATCTGGGGGTATATGTGCATAAATCATTGAAAGTGACAGGGCAGGTTGAGAAAGCAGTTAAAAAAGCATATGGGGTCCTGGGCTTTATAAATAGAAGCATAGAGTGCAAAAGCAAGGAAGTCATGATGAACCTTGATATAACACTGGTTCGGCCACAACTGGAGTATTGTGTCCAGTTCTGGGCACCGCACTTTAGGAAAGATGTGAAGGCCTCAGAGAGGGTGCAGAGGAGATTTACTAGAATGATTCCAGGGATGAGGGACTTAAATTACATGGATAGAGTGGAGAGGCTGGGATTGTTCTCCTTGGAACAGAGAAGGTTGCGAGGAGATTTGATAGAGGTGTTCAAAATCATGAAGAGTCTAGACAGACTAGATGGAGAGAAAATGTTCCCTTTGGTGGAAGGATCAAGAACCAGAGGACATAGATTTAAAGTGATTGGCAAAAGAACCAAAGGTGACATGAGGAAAAACTGTTTTACACAGCGAGTGGTTGAGTGGTTAGGATCTGGAATGCACTGCCTGAGGGAGTGTTGGAGGCAGATTCAATCATGGCCTTCAAAAGGGAACTTGATAAGTACTTGAAACGAAAAAAATTGCAGGGCTACGGGAAAGGGCAGGGGAGTGGGACTAGCTGGATTGCTCATGCATAGAGCCGGCGCGGACTCGATGGGCCGAATGGCCTCTTTCCGTGCTGTAACCTTCTATGATTCTATGACACAATAGGACAGGCTCGATGGACCAGCTGGCCTTTTTCCATCCTTCATTTTCTTATGTTCTGTGAAAACTATAAATCAGTGGCCTTGATTATTCTTATTTTCATAAATGAGTGGACTTTGTTTTGTATGTATTTCTTTACGTATGTATTTAATTGTTATTCCTTATCTTTTTTAAGCTATGGAGTCGTACAACACCAGGTTATAGTCCAACAGCTTTATTTGAAATCACAAGCTTTCGGAGCTTTGCTCCTTCATCAGGTGAGTGAAGGGTTCCATAAAGGCACCGCATATACAGTCAGAGAACAATGCCTGGTGATTACAGATAATCTTTCCAATTGCCCTTTATCACACCTCGGCGGAGAGATAATCACAGCAATCATAGGAGTGGATGGTGTTCAGACAGGTTAGTCAGGGAAACATTACATCTAAGAATACTGAATACACAAGGGGTCAGATGACAAAGAGAGAGAGAGAGAGAGAGACCCGAAAGGCAGAGAGAGAGAGAGAATGACCAGTTGTATTAAAAACAGATAACTTCTTTTCAGACCATGCAGACACTGCGACAACGGATGAACGGACACTGCACAACAATCGCCAGACAGGAGGGTTCCCTCCCAGTCGGGGAACACTTCAGCAGTCAAGGACATTCAGCCTCCGATCTTCGGGTAAGTGTTCTCCAAGGCGGCCTTCGAGACACACGACAACGCAAAATCATAAAGCAGAAATTGATAGCCAAGTTCCGCACCCATGAGGACGGCCTCAACTGGAATCTTGGGTTCATGTCACGCTACATGTAACCCCACCAGCGGAAAAAAAGTTATCTGTTTTTAATACAACTGGTCATTCTCTCTCTCTCTCTCTCTGTCTTTGTTATCTGACCC